>NW_009215013.1:9027-38505 GCF_000690835.1 Fulmarus glacialis
TGCCACTTACCTCCAGCTGGCTCTGCTGCTCCGCGTAGCTGCATAGCAAAGTGTTTTACTGAGCTTTTGGGTCAAAATTAATTCATTTAAACAAACAATGAGGAGTTAAAAAAAAAAAAGGGGGGGCAGGTTTTTTCCCCCCCCGTAGAGAAGCTTATGGAGCCGTTCCTGCGGAGTCACCAGAAGAAGCTGAAGCAAAGGGGGACAACTGCACCGTGGGATTTTAACCAAGAGTGGATCCTCCTTCCAGCAGCTGCCCACCATTACACCATGTGAAATTGCACTGGTGATTAGAGCTCATCCTTCCTAGCCCTAGTTCATTAACTAGCAAACCCCTTCAGCTGGAGAAAAAAAAAAATATCTAATGGAGGGTCTAATAATGAAAGGTTTCTAATAAATAAATAATTTCTAATAAATGAAATAAATTTTAGAGATTTTTCACTGTTGGCTTGTTGCTAACATCCTGTTTATGACTTTGAGTTTTAAATGTTGTACTTTATTATGCAAAAGTAACATTTTTACACTGGAAAAGACTGTAATTCAGAAAACAGCACTAATAAAGTGGAAAACACAAGAAATGGGAAAATAGGATTTGGTCCTGCAACGCACCTAAGCACATCTGTAATATTAAATAAAAGAAGCTAAACCAGATTGTATGCTAGTAACTTCTGAATTGAAACATTTTTTTGTAGCATAACCATTGCCTCTGAAAAGCTGCCTTAGGGCAAGTGCTTCACTTAAAACCACACTTTCAATTAACCATTGTCATTAACCACAGGCAAACAACAAAAAAGCAACTTGCTGTGTGAGCTTCCTTCCAGGCTGATTGTTAAGGGAGCTGGGACCATTTCCCGCAGCTGGGAAGGGGGTGGTTCTGGGCTGCCTCCACCTTTGCTTTATTCATGGAGGTCTGCTTGGATTTGCACACTAAGTTTGGAGTTTTTTCTGACAAAGCCCCACGAATCTAAAGGTTATCCATCAACCTTATTCGCATCTATATTTCCAGTGTTTCCCCTTTGTTTGAATTACATGAGCTGACAAAATAGTCAGAACCGATAACCATCCATTGGTTCTCTTTATACAACAGTACACCTTAAGCCATTCTCCCACTTAGGAGAAAAAATGATGTTACCTGAATATTAAGCCTTCCTCTGTGGGCCCCAAGGCCATACCGCTTTGCTGTAGAGGCATGGAGCTGGAAGTCAGTAATTTTTAATGTCTCTAGACCAAGTGGAGGACAATCTACAAAACAAAAGATTGATTAAAATTTAATTAAAAAAAAAAAAACAAACCCACAACACAAAACAAACAAGTATTCAAAGTTTCTGGATTTCACTTGTGCCAAACTGGCTGGGGTCCTCAGCTGATATAAATGAGCACAGCACCGCTGAAGTCAATGAGAAATGGCAGCTCTCATAAAATCAATGAAGCAATGCCGATTTGCACCAGCTGAGGATCTGGCTTTTTGAGGGTCTCAGATAGTTATATACCGCTTGCTATATGCTTCGATTTTTCACGGATATGCACAGTATCTCCTGTCAAGTGCTTTTCAGTACAAAATGCCAGTAAAATGGCCATTTATTTTTCTCTCTTTTTGGCATTTCCTTTTTCATCTCTTGCTTTGATTTTTCCTCGCCCTGTACTCATTCCAAGCTACTGTATGACGTTATGTTTCTAATTAAAATCTGTTCTGGAAACTTCACTCACAGTCCCTCACATTGCACAATAGCATCTGTTACAGAGGTCTGGGAAGCCGGACAGCCGAGCTCTGCAGAGGTAATGACTAAGCAAAGAGGGCAATTTTGAAACAAGGGGCCATCTCTCTAAGCTCCAAATTGTGCAAAGCCTCGAAGAAAGAAAAGCAGATGTCATTACTTCAGCAGCTAGCCAGCAACGCAGCAAACTAGAGCCTGGAGCTCTGGCTTTGGAAGATAAGATGTTGGAAAGAGTCTACTTCGTGATTATCAGAAAAATATTCTGCTCTAAAATGACCCCAGCCACCACAGTATTTAAGTCCCTCACAATGCTTAGCATATTTATCCTCAAAATACCATGGTGAGGTGGGGAAGACTCACTCTGTGTTTCACGGGAGGTGAACAAAAGCACAGAGAGATGCTTTTAGGAGCACCTAAATTGTACGACAGAGCACAATTTAGAGACCCTGAACTCAGCGCCAGCTGGAATTGGAAAGTCTGCGTGGGGCAGAGGTGGAAAGCAGTGTCATACTTATTATCTAGATCAGGTACTTGTTAGGTTAGACTAGGTTTTGCACTGCTGTGGCCGTATCACGTCTGGGTTTGGAGAGAGGACACGTTTTTTCTGCAGTCAATGTGGGAGGTTTGCTGTAACTTGCACAACAGGCTGTGAGAGAGACAGGAGCTGAGCACCAGTCATGGAGCTCAGGCCACGTTTCCAATCCCCAGGCCACCCCTCCGGTCCCCAAACCATCCCTCCTCACCACCTGCCTGACAGCTGGGACTGCCATCTCGCTTGTGCCACCGTTGCTGGAGAATTTCAAAGAGCTCACTCCCATGCTCTATACCTGTAACCCACTTACACATATATTTGTAATCACTCACCAAAATGTCATGAGGGTATGTACCTGAGAATCTCATCCTGACCGTGTCTAACTCTCAGGTGTAGTTTTGCATTGCTATGCACAAACTGACAAAACGTATGAGATTGCCTACGCTCCTCCTTAGCTCATAACAAATCCCTAAAATCCCTCAGGAAAAATGTTCCGTGATGTCAATTCACGCTAGTATTTCTTTGTTCATCCTTAGGAAAATTCTCGCAGAAAACCAGGGCCACATGTCTCCATCAAAGGCAGTAAAGACAAATGCTAAATATTAATGTATTTTCTAAAGTACCAACAATGATCTTAGTCTTACACAAGAGACAAAATGTAGACAGTTCCTCATTTCGAAGAGCTTTCAATCTAATTATCCAAAACAGAGAAGAGACAGGATGTATAAGGAAAGCCAGAGGAAGGAATAGCTCAGAGGATTTTTGTTTCATTGGCTGATTGTTTTAATTGCATTTCCTTATAGAATGTTTCATCTTTCATCGTACTCCGACTGGAAGAAGTCTCATGCTCTGACAGATCTCTACTGGGAGTAAATTATATAGTTGGGAACTGCCTGCCTTCTTTAACAAGTTCAGTCCTCAGGACAGGTTTGGAAACGAATCTCATGGTGTAATCCTGCAAACTCTTTTGCACTTTGGTATGTGGTGCTCTGTGAGCAGTCTCACTGTTCCCAGGCTCTCAAAAGCCACCCAGAAGTACCTGTGTCAGGTCTGAGCTGGAAATAAAAGCAAGCTGCTTTTACATACTCGGTTCATAATTCAATGTTTTTACTGCACCTAACAAGGCTAAGGGGCAATCTACAGGTACCGCTAGGAGTTAATAAAAAAGTAGACAATTTCCCACAAAGTGAACAGCCAGCTCCATCAGGAATGGATTCACTGAAGCTCAGTCTCTTCCAAATTGTGTTTCACAGCCCGTTCTCTGCTACCGAACAAGAGCAAAAGCTTACGGAGCTGCCCCGGGGGCAGCGCAGCTGCAGTCCCCTTCCTCAGAGGATAGAATCATAGAATTATAGAATAGTTTGAGTTGGAAGGGACCTTTAAAGGTCATCTAGTCCAAAACCCCTGCCGTGGACAGGGACATCAACTAGATAGACATTAGGAAAAATTTCTTTACTGAAAGAGTGGTCAAGCCTTGGAACAGGCAGCCCAGGGAAGTGGTAGAGTCACCATCCCTGGAGGTATTTAAAAGATGTGTAGATGAGGCGCTTAGGGACATGGTTTAGTGGGCATGGTGGTGTTGGGTTGATGGCTGGACTCGATCTTAGAGGTCTTTTCCAACCTTAATGGTTCTATGATTCTAGATCAGTTTGCTCAGAGCCCTGTCCAACCTGACCTTGAACGTTCCCAGGGATGGGGCATCTACCACCTCTCTGGGCAACCTGTGCCAGTGTCTCACCACCCTCAGTGTAAAAAATGTCTTCCTTACATCTAGTCTGAATCTACCCTCTTTTAGTTTAAAACCATTCCCCCTTGTCCTGTCCCAACAGGCCCTGCTAAAAACTCTGTCCCCATCTTTCTTACAAGCCCCCTTTAAGTACTGGAAGTCCGCAATAAGGTCTCCCCGAAGCCTTCTCTTCTCCAGGCTGAACAATCCCAACTCTCTCAGCCTTTCCTCATAGCAGAGGCGTTCCACCCTCCTCATCATTGCTCTCTTCTGTACAGAGACATATTTTCATGAAATCTGTAGGAAATGCACTATTTTTGAGCCTGGCAGCTGCCTGTCAGACCTGGCTGAAGGTACCTGGGGCGACAATACACCTGCCAGTGTATGTATGAGAAGTGGGTTTGGTTTTATTCAGACTGAAATGTTACTAATTTACCATAAGACTGCAATATTCTTGGGTTACCTGTGGATTTCAGGGAGGGTTTCTTAGACTGCAAGATGGGTATTTACAGGCTGAGAAGACTGCCTGCATGTATTTGTGTGTGTTATCTCTGTTTCTAGAGAAACTGCAGTCTAATAATAGACTCAAAAATGTTCGTATGGATCTCAGTTAAACATGCCTGACTGCTCTTTATTTTTCAAGGATGAATTATTTGTATTGTCTGTGAACGCATCAGATTAACAGGCCAATATTATGAAATGCTCAATTTAACAGGAGTTTTCCATGAAAGCAAAATTAGGCTCTAAGAGCAGGCAGGAGCTGTCTACGATATGCAGTATAGGTACCTTTGACGAAAACTGCAACACGTTGTTAACAACACACTGTCCTTTCTCAACATGCTCAAGCTTTACGATATTTCAGGTGAAATCGTTAGGATCTTTACCATCAATTCAATAGTATCCAGGAATTTATTTTTTACTGTTATTTATATAAATTAGTAAAAGAACAGCGAACTTGCTTTCTCTGGAAGTGAACTAGACTTTAAGCTGTGACTTCACTAACTTACCAAATCACGTAAAGATTTTTTTTCTTTTAACTTGGTAAGAAAAACCAAGTATTTTGCTCCAACACTTGACTGAAAATTAATGAAAAGCATTCCTTTCACAGCTGGCCCCTCTTTCTCCAGTGACCATCCCAAACTGGGAACAGAGCAGCAGGATTCTCCATAAAAGACCATTGACCTTTAGATGTTTCCATCTGTGCAGCTCTGCACAGGGATGATATTCTTGGAGTCATCAAGCCTATTGTTTGCAGTAGCTTTGATGTATGGAATTTGTGCTGTTTTCCGCAAGAAGAGACCTTTGATTTTGCTTTTAAATGAAATTAGGTCTTCCATTTATAGCCGTAATATTTGACTCTTAAGAATTTGAGACTATTAATTTTTTCCACATGCATATGAATTCCAGCGTCAATAAAGGGATGAAAAGAGGAGCATATTAGACCAAAACATCAATCTGTAATGTACAGAGATGGTGGGGGCAAATTTTTCAGCATGGCTTTATCTGGTTAATTCCAAGTTACTCATTATAATACAACATGATCCACCTAAAGTTGTCATTTCACTACTGAAAAAAAAATAAATCCTGAGTCATAGTGTGAATTTAATTTTCGATCAATTATTTTGTTGGTGTGTGTCCCCCCTACTTCTTAAAGCTACTAGAGATAATCAGGACAACCTATTTTTGAAAAACATACGGGAAAAGGAACTGATTTATGGCATTCATAAAGACTGTACTTTTTAAAGTATTGCTTTAATATATTTTATTTAATTTTAAGAAATCTTCCATACAACAATGAAAATTGCCACACAATCAATAAGACTGTCTTAATGATTTTGTATTCTCCACGCTAGTTCGAAAAACACTTGCAGAAGCTACAGAAATTGGGTAGCATGAATAAACAGAGCAGTTCATACCTCACATATTCAACTGGAAATGACCTAGTTATTTGGTCATTTCTTTAACTGGTTGAAAAACCAATCATTGTAAAATACAGGAAATTCAACTATGGCTTTGGAAGACATTTAAAGCCACATACTATGTACATAACAACTTACTAACAAAATGCAGCTAGAGTATTTATGTTTTAGAGCAACCGAAAAGCAAGCATTAAGCTTGCAGGTGCAGGGCAGAGGCTGAGTTATGGCCATTTCTCTCTTCCTGGCCTGTATCCAACCATGATTTCGTGTGTGATTTGCAACCATGAACAGGTATTCACTTTAGAAACAAGCAATTGATAAGATGTCTGGATCAAATTAATTAATTCCAAGACCTTAAAAGAGACAGGGCTTGGATTCAGACTTAATAACATTTGTATCTTGGACAGTGTTCTTGTGAGGTTTCCATTTCGAAATAGCTTTCTTATTAGCTGTGTTAAATGGCTGTATCTCAGTGTCCATTATTTTCAATTATGCTTCTGTTGCCAGGCAGATGATTGTATCCCAGCTAAGGGCAGCAAGGCATTTCTGATACTCCAACACCGTTAGCAATTGCCTGTCCCTTGAAGTCAGGAGGGCGAAACACTTGAGAATTACCTCAGTCACAACCTCATCTCTTGAAATCTGAACTTACCGGTTACAATTTAGGGCTTGCCTATACCAAGAGCACTACCCAAAGGAGCTACTGAGCTCCCTTCTCAAGCCAACATCAACTCAACTCGCAATCTCAGCACGGCTCTGTGCAAGCGTATTAGCCCAGGTTTGAAAGCAGTTTCAGCCTCATGATGGCTGTGCCCTTCGGATGCAGCATCTTCCACTGAAACTCTGGTCAAAAAAAACCACCTTCTGCAGAGCCAGCTTGGTTGGCTTTACACCTGCAGTATAATTATAGCTGCTGTGCTGCAACATTAGCTGGTTTTTATGATAAAACTGTATTGGCAGTCATTCTTAGAAACATATTAATTTCATAAGTAGAAGATATATGTATGAGCAGGGCAAGGAAAACACTTCTGTTCATCTTTACTGCCTAAATTGTTCATTTATTTTATTTTCTTCTGTTCTAAATAAAGATTGTCAGATAAGCACAGATTGTCTTTATAGCTTTTGTATCTAATAAGGATGCATTTAGGAAATCATTCTGTACTGTTCTTTTGGAGGCATAGCAGACAAATTATTGTTTTATTTAAAGAATATTTTCCATCAATTTAGGAATATGTTCAATTTTTCAAATGGAAAGAAAAAAGAAGCATCATGTTTCCTTTTCACTTATATTTTTAAAAGCCATACCTATAATCATTTTCAATTCCCGCAAGTCTGTGCTTGTCTAATTCCTTATGCACAATGATACTCAGATCTAGAAATGGAGAAATATCTGCCTTGTGCAGTCTGACAGTCTCCTTGACATTTGGAGGCAGAATGTACTCTGACTATTTATTTTTTATGATTCTAAATGTGTTTTAGCTCCGGGAGCTTTGTCATTTTTAAATATGTAAGAATCCCCTTGCACTTCAAAACATTTGTCTGGGGAGAAAGGATGTTACACTACAGAGATACAGCAGTTCAGAGAAGACAAGAGGAGGTCAAGGCAGTGCTGATGGTGAGTGAACATAGAATTTTCTCTATGTAAAGAATGGTTTTAGTGCCAGGATTTTTTGTTGTTGCTGTTGGCATCTGTAGCTTTGCATTTGGCGTTTGAGCTTGCACCACCAAAGTCAACAGAAGAACATCACTATGATAAATATGAAGACCTCATCACCCTTCCAGTGTAACTGATTTCTTTAAGTCGTGCATTTTCGATCAAAACATACACTGCCAGTACGATTTTAAAAAAAACTGCATTCAGCAGCAACGGACACTGAAGTATCTTTAAAAATGATGCTGGCCAGTTTAGAGGGTCAAAACCACGTTGCATATCTTGGCCTTAGTGTGGCCAGAGTATGCCCAAGTAGGGGGATGAGAGTGGCCAGCAGGCACCTACAGCAACGGAGATGATCTGTCATGGCTGGGAAGGGAAGCAGGTATGGTGCCAGCACGAGGTGCTCTAGGATGCTATTTCTATTTCTAGCAGCAACCTATCACTGTAATTAATACCAGTTTCTTCTTTCGGTAAACCTATCAGACTTGGCTACGGACTCGTCCCTTCTCTGGAGACCTTGTTCTCTGGGGACTCAACACATATCTTGCCAACACAGTATGGTCGAGTATCTCATGGCAAAATCCCATGTAATAAGACAGATTTAGTTTTAGGTTTTGATTCCCTGTTTCTTTTTCTAGGCCATCCCAGGGTAGATGCAGAATTTAGGCCTTGTTTAAGCAAAATATTAAACATATAGTTAATGAAGACGCAAATCTGTGAAGCTACTGATGTAGGTAAATTAAGCACACAATTAAGCATATATTTGGGGGATGAAGACTTTAACGCTTATTATACTATTCATACTATTCTTAGATCTTTATGGTCTTGGACAAAAATTCTTAATGAGGTCAATATAATAAATTTTACCCTAACAGCTAACTTTAGAGCTTTTCCAATGAAAAGTGTGGTTGATAATTCATCTTCCAACAGCAGAAACTTTTAATGGAAACTCTGGCAGTCTAATTCTGTGTCTCAAGTAATACTTAGGTCACAGGTATGCAAAGTATTTTAATACTGCAATGCACCTGAAACATGAAATAACAGTAAAAGCACATTTCTGCTGACCTGCTACTTGCTGAAAATATCTTTTGATTGTTTTCCTGTGATAGACAGCCTTTGTGGGAGCTGAATTAAAGAGAACAACGTTCTCCATTTTCTAAATAATTTGTTATATTTACAGTCTTAGGACATTTGTGGGGGGAACATGGTCTAGCTAAATTTTGCTGTTTTGACGATGTGATGGTGGAAGTGTGAAATTTCCGCAGATGTTCATGAGTCACACTCGATACTTGGTATGGCCCAGCTTTTCCCTGGAAACAGGTCCATGCATTTCAGTCTGAGCAGTTTTCTGACTTTGTTCACATCCAAAGTGTTGCTAGCAATGCATACTAGTTTCTTTTCTGGCCTGAATTCAGGCCACCAGCCCCCATGCAGCCCAGATTAATTGAAGCAGTACAGGCAGATGAAGGTTCTTTAAGTACACAGAGTTTGCTTTTATTTGCTTTTTCTTATAAACCCATTCCCAGGGCACTAAAAGAATGAAGCAAGCAATGTGCACTTACAACAAATCCCCTATATAGAAGTTAAAACACTGAATTATAGTCCCAGATCAAAGATCAGATAAAGGATTAAATAGATGCCAAAACTTTCTATCCTAAGACAACATTAATTGTTCTCTAATGTTGCATCAAAGCTGTATATTTTTCTAGGACAAGCAACGAATACTGCATGGGGTTTAAGACGTTGGGGACTTCTCTCAGAAGGAAAGGGCAATATTTATCACAGCACTGCAACATACACTTATCCTTATGGTTGCTGTTGAAGATTAAAAAAAAAAAAAAAAAGCCACAAACACTTCTGGTTAGAAAACCTAGTTCTTTTAGAGGTCTGACCCAAAGCCTCCTTAAATCAGGAGGAACATTTTCATGGGCTTTATGTGAGGGTGAAGCCTGAGTGAGGCTCCCACAAATGTTACCCATCTGATATCTCAGAGCTGTTTTTGATGATCAAATATGCCTCCTCTTTGCAACCATCTTCTCTAGGGGCTGCCTCTGGGCCAAGGATCTGTGTTTTGACAGCCTCTTAGCTTGTGGAGAGGGGAGTGCTTTTTAATCTTAGCTTGCTTGCTTGAGACCACTTTGTCTTCCAAGTAAATTCACTCCTTTCCCTGCTAGGAGTCTCACCAGAAGATTTGCTGCAACTGTGTTTCGTGTGTCCTGCATGCTTCAAAAGCTAAACCAGCTCTTTAGGAAGGGAGGTAGTTAAAGAGAAGTTGCAAATATCTCCTGCGTGACGGCACAAGGCCAGTCCTGGGCAGGGAAGGTGTGGGTTTAAAGCCCGTGTCTGCTGGAGTCAGAGGCAGCAGACAAGAGTGAAAGCCCTGAGATGGTTTTAAGGCCACCAAAGTTGTGTCCTCGCCATATCTGATGCCAGTGACACACAGAGCTCTCCTGTGGTGCAAAGACACTGAACACTTCCATGCTTTCTTTACACCACCTAAACACTGTGCACCAGCTGGCAGGATTGGGCACAGCAGTTACTTGAAAAGTTGCAGGGTAGAGTCTCTATGCAAGGGTGAAAGTGTCTCTTCGTGCACCAGCTGGCAGGATTGGGCACAACAGTTACTTGAAAAGTTGCAGGGTACAGTCTCTATGCAAGGGTGAAAGTGTCTCTTCTGCTACTTCCAAGGTTGAGGGAAAATTCAGCAATTAAAGGCAAGTAAAGAATAAGTTAAGAATTATCTTGATCCTTTAGGTCAGGTCTGACGTGAAACCAAACATTTCTGAGATTCAGAAAGTTTTTCTTTCCCATTACTTTTCATATTTTTGCCCCCTTCACAAACCCAGGTTGTGGCTGGGTCTAGATGCAACAAAACAGCACATTTAGCAGGAAGACCTTCTGTTATTCCTGGCACAGCTGGAAGCAGGAATTTCCAGAAAGCCTGTTCTCTGGGAGTTTTCTGGACAAGCTTTCAGACTCAAGGCTCATCTAAACTCCAGATACCATATAAATTCCCTGAGCTGCCTACTGTTGCCATCATACAGCCTCCCTAGGAGATGACATGGACAATACAGGAGCCCGATCCCACATGCACAAAGTCAGCATGCTTGGGCAAAGAAGCATTTCCCGCTTTTCCTCCTGGCTCTGTTTCTTGCTGCCTGTGGTCCTTCTGCTCAGGGGGAAGAAGCAACCATACCCATACGTGCCTGCAGGCAGCAGCCTCCTCCAGGTGGAGAGGTGGGTAGGTATGGAAACACTGTCCATAGCTCTTGCAGTCTTAAACTGGCTTCATCTCTCTTTCCCCATGTCTCTTTAGGAGAAGAGAAAGGCAGAGGAAAGGGAGGTGCAGGCAAGCACCCCAGAGTTTCTGCCTCGCTGCCCGTGGGAACACCACCTTGCTGACCTGACATGGGAAAGGACTAGGGTGGGAATTTATTGCAAAGCATGGTCATGGTATCCAGGCCATTAACAAAAGAAACAATGCAAGGACGAGCTGTATTCAGTGTGGACCATCAGCATATGGAGGCATTGAGTATCACTGTAGGCATAGCCCCAGGAAAGGTTTCCAGATGCTTGTGATACAGGGCACCCTCTCCTTTGTATCCAAACCTGACAAGCCTTCCACTTTCTCTACAAAAGAATATGTGTATTCAGTTGCTCTGAAAAAGACATATTATTCCCTTTAATGGCCCCCAAAAATATAGCCTGAAAAATATCGTATCAATTCTTAGCTTTTTATTATGAGCTTTGACTAAGGCTGACTTCTGTGCTATTAATTTTAAAATGTCTCCTCTGATGTTTTTCTGAAGCACAGGATGAAGACTTTCTGTAATTCCAGCTAAAGCCGCAAAGCTGAGTACAGCCATCAAAAATGAGAACCATCCTTTTTTTCCCAGAGCCAAACAAATAGACTTAGCCAAACAATGGAGAAAAAAACTAAGACAGACCGCTCGCACAATGGTTGGGTATAGGACTAAAATTACTATTAAAAATGCGTATCTGTCCAATGTCTTCATGCCAGAAATAGCTTAAAATATCAAATCACTGAGCTATACTGCAATACCAAAGATTCTACAATAAGAACATTAATTGTAGCTATTAAAAATCATTAAAAATCATTGAAATTTGGAATACCATTAACAAATACAAAATCAAGAGAGCAAATAGCTACTATCTTAAGATACAACCATGGTTCAGTAAATGAGGCACCTTAAAAGTGCTAAAGCTGAACCACTTTAACAATTCCATTTGAATGTATTTTACCAAAAATAGTACAACTGCACAAAACCAGTTGTATGAGTATAAAATTGGCTTATGGTGCAATTATTGTCCTGTCCCTCTATGAAAACTGTGGTAGCAACTTTATACAGAAATAAAGATATCCATAGTTAGGTATAGCACATTCACTATGCAGTTGTACAGAGTGACAGCATAGTCAGGAAATTCCTTAAACATAAATAACCTGGAAAATGTCCATAATTTGGGCCCTGGAAATATACATCTACCAAGAATTCTGCCAGCTTTAAGGATTTTGCAGCAGAGTCATGCTTTTGGAGCAAAACAGGGATCCCAGGTGGCACAAGGGAAGTATCCAAGGGGGGAGGACAGAGGAAAGGGGCTGTATATGCTCCATCATGATGATCAGAATTGCACACCTGGGGTTATAGTAGACCTAGTGGTGAAATACATATGAGCAGCTTCAGCAGTTCTCTAAAAACACCTAATTTCACTGAAATAGATGGCATTACTATGATATCACCCAGTTTTCACCTTCTCAGTCTCCCTAGCACACACATGAAGCCCATACATAGAGCAGGAAAAACTTGAGGGATTGTAAAGGAGGTCTCATTAGGAGTGACGAGCCATTAAATTTTATCGCCGCTACTATAGTTACCTCCACTCCCAAGTACTAAATTTACACGGGAGGAAGACTGAAATCAGCCACTTTCTGGTCAGTACTACTTAACGTTATTCAACTTTTAATCAAGTTAAGCTCTAGCATAGACCAAACTACATTTCTTTTGCTTTTCTCTAAGGTGGAAAATGTGCTGAAAATGATACTGAAACAGATGCATTAGCTTCCTTTGATGAAGCAGTCCAAACCTAACACAAGTAAATCAGGGATGAAGATAGAATCACTTTGCTATTCAGTTTTGGGTTTCATAGTAGGCTGTTTTCTACCAGTTTAGCTTTCTGACTCAGCTCTTGATGGGAGCCGGCAAACTTCAGAGCCAGCATGATGAAGTAGTATGAGCTATGCCTTTAGGCAGCAGACAGTCATTAGTCATCTTAGCTGTGAGTTGAAATGCCATCTTTCATTTTTTCATTATTAAAACTAAAAATACGCATTTACCAACAGAATGTAGAAGTAGTCTATATCTGCAGTGAGACCTAGGTGAGTAGTACAGGATCATCTTTCCGAGTGTCATTCCTCTCCTGCTGGTTTGTGAAAAACTAATCCTTAAATCTTCCCAAAGTATATGCTGCTAATCAGAAGTGACGTTAAAATTTGCCTCCTCTGCATGTAGACAAACACGTAGTTGCAAACACACCACCATGCACAAGCAAGAAGACCTTCAAAGGCGGGCTGACCACTTCAGCAGAGGTTGCCAAGCCCACCATCATACCCCAGCACCCAACTGTGCTTATAGCCCTTGCAATTAATATCCCTCCTCCTCTCGCAGCAGTAACTGTGTTGCCCACTATGAGAAAGCATCACCGAGGGGATGGGAGCGACTGCTCAAGCCTCAGAATTTATTTGTGAGTCTTCACCCTGCACAGGCTGGTCTCGGTGGCTGCCCAGCCCTCCTCCAGGTTGCACATCTGGGTGAAATACTTGACCTATATAGAGAGCCTGTGACAGGAAATACCTAAAATCAATCCAACTTGGTTTTAAAACCTTTTATAAAGTGTAAGTCTCAGTTTTATGGAGACCTGGTGTGTCTGCTCTAGCAATGAGTTTAGACATTTATACATTTTTTTCCAAAATCACATCTGTGGTTATTATTTCATATGAACTGATAAAAGGAATGAATAAAAACAAACACTTCTCATAAAACATAGAAGTCATCGTAGTGCCTGGAGCTATTGCTCAGACAACGATTTCAGAAGAAAGTTGTGTGGTTACAATTAACCTGAACTCAAATTTTGTGCTCCTTCCCAACCCTGAAAAAGGAATCAGTTTGTATTTTCTAGAGCACAGTAAAAGGAAAAATAAGTTTAGTTGGCTTGTTTGCCTTTCACTTCATTATTCTTTTTGAAGGACTTTTTTTTTAATTGTGTGGTTGATTCAAACGCAGCTCTAAGACAGTACTAAATGTCAGAAGTGCTAATACATTTAAAGTCCCAAACAGTGGAAAAGTGTTTTAGTGAAAGGATGAAAAATTGGCTAAGTGCACATAGAAAATAACCGGACGTTCTTTGGATATACCCAGAAGTCCTGGAAAGCAAAAGATTTAGGAACTCATATAACAGAGTCTTTCTTCTTTCCTTTAAAGCACCCTACATCCAAGCTGTTGCATCCTTGAGAAGCACCCTGAAAGCAGAGTATTTAAGAGTTCAAAGCAAAAGGAAGTAAAACATCAAGAAACAATTAAATCTCTAAGATTTGAGAAAATCAAATCCAGGCCTGGATTAAAATGTGACTACCTTCATTTAAAAAAAAAAAAAAAGGAAAAAAAAAAGGAAAGCCTAAAGAGCAGAGGAGTGGAATTGCTGGGGTGCAAGGAGGGGTGCAGGAGGAATGCTTCCCCTGGGAACAGGTCTATGACCGGTGTTTGGGCTCACTGTGGGGACACAAACCCCAGGGGAGCACAGGAATCCCGCTGGAAAATGCACCATCGATGAAGAAATCTAAGCACAGAGCCCAGCTCGCACAGCACACCTTCTGAAAAAGGCATGATTTTTAAGGAGCTCAGAAAACACACACGCGCTCTGCAGTCAGGCCCTCCCTTTCCCACATTTCACCAGCTGTGCTTCCCAGGAGCTTTTGCTCAACTTCCCAAAGGATTTCAGCTTCCAGATGACTTTTTAGCTTTCAGATGTTCATTGTCAAAAAGGCACTGGCACATACCATAGTCCATCCATTTTACTTCCCTCTCTCTACCTGCCCCAAACTAGTCATGGAAAAGCCAATTTAGGGAACTAAAAAAAATAATTTTAAAAAATGCCCCAAGACCAAGCAAGCATCAGGATTCTGTGGTTTTAAAAGCTCAGTTAATATCTTCTAAATTTTGAGCACTCAGCATTTTCACAAGCCTCTGAGCTTCCTGCCCGCAGAAAGAGAAATGCTAAAAATACCGTGAGAAAGACATGGCTCTCGATTTTCTAATCTGATCGGAGGGAAGAACTGGAAGTTCAGCAAGGAAGCTCTTATGAAGCTCCAGCTCCATGTTACAGAGCGAAGGAGCTGAAACAGTTCACGCAAGGTTCAGACAAATATCTCAAAGGGTGGGCACCTCTCCAACTCAAATGACTGAGTGTTCAGAGGTCCTTCCTCCTTATTCCAGCTTCCTACGATTTTGCAGCTTTGCGCAGCCTGCAAAAGATTCCCAAAATTCATTCTGTCTAAACATCTTTTCTGCTTTGTTTAACAATTCAGCCCCGGTCCAGCAAAGGCTCATAATCACCGGCTAAACATTTAGTACAGAGGAGGTTTCACTGATTCAAAGCTAAGCGTGTCAGAAGCTTCAAATGATACGAAATGTGAGTTCTTAGTGAGTTTAAAATTGCATGTATGCAGGTCTGCTTGCTCAAGCCTGAAAGCCCAAAGATCCAAACTGAAGGCAATGCCCATACCAGCCTGTGGGCCCCATGAGGACTGCTGAGGAAAGCATTCAAATAAACCCTAGTTTATACTACTTGCCCGGCGAGGTTTGACATCCTTTCCCTGGAGAATAGTGTCGTGCTAGGAATAGCCCATGTTGGCACCAACAGAGCCCTCGTCTTCACTGCAAAACATGAATGTGCTAATGTGAAAAGTGCAGGTTATGATTTGGGACTTGTCATTAACACAACTGCTGCCTTGGAGAGCCCATCCTCCTTCCCACCCACAGGAGCTGGAAGGATTTAGTAAGCATAGGTATTCTGCACTTGAAAAGAGGTGGAATAGAGAAAGCTTCGAGGCAAGCCTCCCTGAGCGTAAAAAATCCCCATTTTTTAACTTGCTAATTGGGAGGGAAAAAATCTGGTTCAGGATTAATGAAGAGAAATATGGAACAGTTTTGCAGAGGAATAGTTCTGTGCTATTTTCTCTCCACTTTTTCAAAGAGCTCCATGACATTTTAGCTGCATAACTCCATATTGGCGATTTTTTATCATATTTTGAAAAGTTTCCAATTTTATTCCTCGTGTAAGAGTGTAGGGGCTCTCACTCAATCAGTCAGTATGATTGCCATTCGACTAGCATTCAAGCATCAAAAAACACCAAGTACATATTTGCTGTTTGCATATTAGCAATATCAAACAATTCAGATGTGTCTGCAATATTTTGTATTCCACATGCTACTAGCCTTCATCATGATTTGGATTATTTAGAAAGTAGACCTACAAGACTTTTTTCCCCCCCTTTTCATTTAACAGTTTAAAATAACACTGAATGCTTTCAGCCACTGATTGAGAGCTTTGCACTTTGTTCATTGTGGACTTGAACTATTGCTTGCAGACAGACATCACCCTTTTTTTTTGTAGAAGTGTTTTCAGATCCTAAGCATTTTGCAGAAAAATTGGATCAAGAGTATATTACCCCTCATACTTTCTTTTCTTTTTAAATAAAGAATTCAGTCATTCAGGCAGAGAACAGATGCTATACCTCGTGATTTCAGTGACCAGATACCTCAACCCTCATTCCTCCTGGGCTCCAAGTTCAGCAACTGAGGAATTTATCCATTTTCTTCTCTGAGCCTCATGCATCCCACCCACCCCTGGGCCTCTGCAGTACCTGGGCTCACTTTGTCAGCATTTTCAAAGGTCTTTGGAAAAACACTCATAGCTTTCTGCCTCTATATATGATCCCCCAATCGTCTGTTCCACTACAAGATGGAAAGACGACTTTGGGGTCCCTTTTTGTCACCTACATATATCTAATGAAATACCTGATGCAAAGGAACTGGACCAGATGTTAGACACTCATCTGAGAAGCCTGCAAGAGTTTTGGACTGCAGTCCTCTGCTGGGATCCAAAAACATCCAGAGGAGCCTGAGGAAAAAAATATCTGCCAAAAGGGCTGTAAGCAATTTTTCTCTTTGTCTTAGCTGGGGTATGTGCTGGACCCTGGTTATGACTGGCCCTAGCTGCTGCTGCTACTCCTCTCCTCTCCTCTCCTCTCCATTCACCAGCAACGTAAGAACTATTGCCTCACCTTAGGGGAGGCCTCCTGCTCCAGTGGCATGCACGGAAGACTGGGGCATGTTCCCATGCTGTTGGGTCACGTCCCCATGCTGTTGGGTCACCTGCATCCTGGAGCAGATCCAAGTCCAGATTTACTATGGGAAATTTCAACCTTCCCTCCAGCCATGTATATAGGCCATATATAACGCAGACATACTTTTGGCAGAATTCTCAGCGGAATTTTTGCTTGGAATTTAAAGCGTGTAAAGAGAGTGCGGTTTAAATACTCTATGGGATAAAACTGGGTCTATCCTTTGGGATAGGGTACTTGTCATCCAGCTTGTGATAGCAAATATCATTCTAATTGTTTCTGAAATGTTTTCTGTAACTTCTCAGTACATAAGCAATTAAGGGGAAAAAGAGAAAAACCATGTTGTCAAAGAGCGAAGTTTTAGACTCTACTTTTAGACAATCACATATGAAAGGCTGTTTTTGGCTGAAATCGAAATTTCTGCTCTAAGCCAATGAAAAATCTTTGGGAAGCTTAAAAGGTGGTCCTATGTTCAGACCTCCTCTGTCATGTGTATGGGGCAAACTCATTACACTATTGAAAATTATCTTGGGGAATAAAAGAGTGTGTTAAAGCCAAATCTTGCATAAGGAGTGGCCATAATGGTGGTGGTAGGGAGTACCTATATCCAGATTTGAGATCAGCTCTTCTAAGATACTTTGAACTTTTCCCTCCATTTGGCAGATGTTTTAGGAGGACCCTGACAGTAGAGAGGAGCCATAAACCTGTCACCATAAAACACTGTATCTCTGAGGAGGAGAACATAAAAATACTCTAATTTCTGGGAAAGAATGAAAAAGAGGGTTTTTAGTTGCTCCCATTGCAAACAACACCGTCTCCCAGCACACTCCGATGATTAATGCACTCAGGCAGTTTACAGTAAATCTTGGATGTGTTAGAGGAAGGAGATACTTGGCCTCGCTCGGTACTCTCTTGTCAAACATAACTCCCATTGAAATGGGAGACTGTTTTGCTTTCTAAAGTTCATACGAGGAAACAGGTAAAAGGCAAATCTGGGGACAACGGAGACCGCAGACCTCCTGAGCCCCTCCGTAAGCTCTGGAAGTCAAGCAGGGACATTTGGTGTTCCCCCTCAGGTTCTCTTTTAGGTCCCAGCCAGGAGGATCAATCCTGTAGAGCCAAAAAGAAGGGAAATGACAAGAAAACTATAAATTTGTGATACGTGGGAGTGTGAGGAAGAAATCATCTACAGGAAGCACTCAAGCCCCGTAATCTAGGCAAGCAAATCAGATTTAGGAAGCTCTGTTAGCCATTGTCTGGATGAGCTACTGAGGTCCAAAAGAAATAAGAACCAGCTGAATACAGAACTCTGGTGCTTAAGCCAACTGAGTCCCATTATAGAATAGCTGAAAACTGTACTTAACGTATCCAGTAGTGTTTTCTTCTGGATGGTGAAGACCTGTCTGCCATGTACTAGGATTCAAAACCGAAATTTGTCTGTCCAGATCTCCTGAACAGATCAGTACACTGTAAACATGTCCAACACACCAGGCTCTGGGTGAAACATGGCCACCAGACAAGACATGGAACAGGATGTTTCCCTTCATCTGACTTCAAACAAATGTCCAGATGGCTAAAGAACTCTCACTGCTGATGTGAACGTACATCTCTCAGAGAAAGCTGCTGAACATCAAGTTACTGAGGCACATAGGTGCTCTCAGCCCATGCTGCAGAAAGTGCTCCTCTTTTCATAAAGCTCAGAAGGGGGTTTGGAGAACAAAGAAAGATGAGCGTGATTCTCCAGCCTAAGGGTTAAGGGGTGAGAAATCCTGCCCTGGTGATTATTTTGATATTTGTATTAATTCACAATGGATGAAATAGAGAAAGATCAACTACAGTTTCAATCACCACTACCAGAACGATCACTACCTATGGCCATATTTCTAAGGACAGGAGCTTCTCTCTTAGATTTTAATCTGTCATCTTGAGCACAAGACCACACCTCTTTCAAAACTCCTGTATTTTTAGATGTTTATAAATATAAAAATACACATAACTCTTTAATATCAACTTCACGAAGATTTAAGTTGCATTGTTAGTTGAACTTGGTCCTTGGGAATCATGTTGATTCTAGCAGAATAACATTATTGCCAGGTACATACCTCACATAATTCACAAGCAGCCCAAGGCTGACATATAGTCATACAAGAAGTCTGTCAGGCAATTCATTGAAAAAAGAGAAAAAAAAAAAGATAAACCACAAAATAGATCTGTAAGTGATTAACAAAAAAAAAAAAAAAAAAAAAAACACTTTGAAAGTAATATTCTCTATGTCAGTAGCATAGAAACTACAGAGTAGGTACACTGTGTAGCAGAAAGAAGTAAAAAGACATGTAAGATGCCCGCACATGAACTATGCTTAACTTACATATACAACAACTTTTATTACATTCCTTGTTTGGACTGTTGGATGCAGCAACAAATTTGCAAATGCAGCATCTTGCTAATGCTTGTGTGAAAGCAGGAGCAGAACTGTATTATTTACTATTTACAGATCTGTACATTTACAGGACTCCCATACTGTAAATAACCAGAAGTAAACAGAAGATTAATCCTGTATCTGGGTGCTTTCACTACTAAATCGGGTATTCAGCTTCACCCATGAGCAGTAGTTACTGGAAGTCACTGTGCTCTGCTGAAGCTTGCTGGCTTTTGTGTGATTTTCTGCAACATCAAACCCCAGTGGACACTGCGTCGCAGCCCCACACAGACCGTGCACTGCAGGGCTGGGGCTCACTTGTTTGTCAAAATAGGAAATCCAAGAGTAAAAATGTGTTTCTCCTGCTCTGACATATTAGTAGTATCTCACATAATTTTTTTACAAGACATTCTTGTAAAATATACTTTACAGAGTATTGGGCCTGATTCCCATTTATAAGGCAGCTCCTTTAAACACCCATCCAGGATCAGAAAGTCACTTCAAAGCCTCTTTTTGTTTAGAAAAATGATGCAGATCACTGTGGAAATATGGAATAAACCCCTTATCTTTCCTCGTCTCCATTTAACCTATAATAATATGGTACAAATCCTTGCTTGCCAATGCCAGTATGCTACCCACAAGAAGGCAACTATTTTATCTCCAAAAGAGGACTCAGATATCTATCAGCAGACTCTCCAGAATATCCTTTGTAATTTAATTCAAACAGGGCTAGAGAGATTAACAGCTTAAACCCGAGTACTCTAAAGACTCTTTAAATGATCCCCACATGCTTCCTCTGATGTCTTCATAGGCACTCTGACTCTCAGAGTCACCATCTGGCATCTCTTCATTCCCCCTCTTGTTTTTCTCACCTTTTTTTTGTTGCCATTTTTAGCTATGGGTAGAAAAGAGAAACAGTTTTCCTTTTACACCTGTCAAGTTGATTTAGCACTGCCTGGTGACTGCACGAAGAATAAAACACATTCCTCCTCTCTCACGGTGCTCCAGCCCTTCCAGCACTGAGCAGACACCCAGCGTACCCTGTTCTTCCCCACACCAGGATGATAAAATCACAGGGGAATGGAATCATAAATGCTCCTTTTGCTGTGTACAAGGAAATTAGAAAGGTGTTTGCATCAGAAGTAATGTATTAATATTGCAGTGTATTTTACTAATGGTTAGGTGGTTTTCGTTACTTGATCGCATATGCAAAAACCCCACCGAACACTTCTTGAAGTCAACAGAAATAGCCAGAAAAAGGCTTCCAGAGGAGCTAGGCAAGCCCCTGAAAGAGGTAGCTATGGTGCTGTGATCAGCATCATCTGTAGCTCAGGAAGAGAAGTCCCCATCAGGAAAATAATCAGACCGCAGCAGTGTTAGAGACCCATCTTGGGGCTGGCCACAGTGTCCTCTAAACACCTTTATTCCATTGTCTGTGCACTTTATTCTTGTCAGGGCAGGGATAGTGTGTTCAGGCAGGTTACTGAGAAGTAACTTCTGCATTGGAGATGTAACTGCACAGATAGGATGGCCATGACCGTCTGTGAATGAAGTCCCATGCAAAAATGAAGGAAACTCGAATGCTGTCTTTGGTTCATGGCCTATTGAATTAAATAGGACCCAACTGTCCATTAAGGTAGCTCCCAGAGACAGAAAGATTAAAGGTGATTGCCTGTTTCTAACATGAGTGATTATTCCTATCACCTCTGTTTTCTCTCGGTGAATGTTTGTTTGAGCTGAGTAAGGGCTGTGGAGTGTTTTGCATGTGTGACCACCGGATTTTAAAAGGCAAATAATTTTGACTACATCAGAGCTTTGCTTCTTCCCGTTTTCCTTGAGTACCCAGAAAACTAGTGTTAAAGGCACATAGTTATATGTTCATTTCAAAAAGCCTTGCTTTATAAAGCAGCACCACAAGACATAACCTCACCAGAGGCCTGCCAAGAAGCCCAGACCTGATGCATCCTTTGCATAATAATAATACAAGCACAAGCAACCACTATGTGCGAATATGACAATCAAATCTCAACTCTGCACCCAGACAACAAATCTTCTGCTAGTCTGTTTTTTACATAGACATTGAATTGGGCAAGGCTCAAAAATCCCAGCAAGAGAAGGCTCAGGTGTTGAAAATTCAAGAAATTGCTTCTTCTGCACCATACCCTCCACTACTTCATCTTTTTGACAGATTCTATGTTCACATAGCTGACAGAAGTCTTCATTCCAAAAGCAAAAGAAATAAGTGAAATTTGATTGTGAACCATTGGATTGACCTGTCTAGCCAGCTCACTGAACAGAGAATAACATTAAAAACCAAGAATAATTCAAATAATAAGTGACTTGTAATAAGCCGGCATTTCAGGAACAAGTCTAGACTCAGGTTCATACTGCTAAAATCTATTCAGTGAAACTGTCCTTTTTTCAAAGAGGTATTTTTCTCACTTTAAAAATTAGTTTGAATTCAGAGAAGGCTGTTAGGAGAATTATCGTAGAAAACGGTTTTCTCTAGCATAATCAAATGTGTTTATTCTGATTTTTTTTCCTCATGTTACATTATTCATTGAAGCCAGGGGTAAGGAAAGATGCTAATCAAAGAGGTTTGGCCAATTTTAGGGCATTGCTCATTATTCATTCTTAGTCATCCTTTGTCCTCTTTTGTTGTGACACTCTTTAAAGGATGGGCTCTTAAATGGAATGGCTATGTTACATTTCCTTATTCTACGTATTTGTAGAAGTGCTGAGGAGAAAATAGAAGCTGGTAGATGAAAGAAAGCTCATTAAAAGCCACATGTTTTCATCTTTGCTTGTCGCATCTGGCAATTAGGATGTGGTACAGGTCATATTAAAATTCATAGGATATGCTCCTAGGGCCAATGAGTTCATTCTTAAAAGTTGCTAGTATAAGAAGTTTAAGCAAAAGCTTTAAAATTACAATGTAGGTCACAGGAATGCTCCACTTTCTCTGGGCTTCTCAGGAAAGGAAGCCAGCTACAAGGTTTAAGAGAGAAGATACCAACGGACTAGAAACCAGCAGCGCTGGTAATTACCCAGCACATGGGTAATTCTGTGCTTATTTCTTCTTAGTTCCTCTATGAGTCATTTATCACTGAATAGCCTTCACTTAAATATCAGCCCATGTCCGCAGTCACCCCCAACCTTCATTTTACCCTCTGATTCCGTTCCCTAACCCAAAAGCCTGTTTCCTGTTACTCCTGAATCTCTTTTGTACTTCCAGCTCCTGCCCCGTTTCCCCTCACGCCTTCCCTCTGGGCTCCCTGACGTGCCACCAAAAGCCATCGCTGGCTCGGCTCCCCGCCGGACCCACGCCAGTCGCCCGCCCTGTCTGGCTTTTGGCCCTTGCACTCCACTCGGAGGCACCTTGCCAATGTTTCTAATGACTTCCTCCTAGGCAGAGCATCTTCAACGTGCCAGCAAAGTTCAACACGCTGGACTTCAAATGTCTTTGGAAAACTTTGACTTTGATGACTCCCCTGGCTCCCAGTCTTCCTCCTAACTCTCCAGGAACGCCTTCAGCCTGCCTGTCTGTTTTTAATCTCCCACCTTTCCATCTTTGCTCTAGCTAATCCCATCCAAACCCACAATTCTGGTAAGCCATGCTGATTCACAGGCTACCTTTTCCTTCTATGTTTCCTTCTGTTCTAACTGGAAACCTGGTGTATCTTGGGGACCTCTTCTTAAGTGCTTTCAGCTATCAGTTCAATGCCTTATGTATCATTCTCTATCTTCTTTCTAGTGAACAAATTCACCACTCAAATGCCAGTAACACAATAAACTTGTCACGTTTTTAACTCTGCACTCTCTTCAGGTTTTCATCACCATTTTGCAACAAAATCTTTCTGGTTTTTCCTGAGTAATGTCTCTATGTTTCAGCTTTTCCTCCTTATTCACTCATCGATCTCTCTCCAAGCCTTCATCATCTCATATCTTGATAAACGCCTCAATTAATGTACTACCAGTCTATTCTTATGCATTCAAATTCTTTCCGCAAGATAATTTTCACGGTTGCTTGCATTGGCCATTTTATCTTCTTTTTGCCTTCCCTCACTGATTCCTCCTCACTGGTCCAATGAGATCCTCACCCATCCAAGAGATTCCTGTGCCCTACATAAATTTAAAAAAAACACAAATCAAAAGTCTTAAGAATTACACTGTTGAACAGGTGGCAACATTACACAAAAATAAACAAATATGGGGCAAGTAAGCAGTGATGCATCCAAAGAGTTTCAGCAAGCCTGGGGAAAGCAACAGATAAGACACGAGAAAGGAAATCATCACTACTACCAGACACATACGTTGGATTGCACAGAGATCAAACATTGGAAGACCTGTGAAATACAAAATAAATGTGCACTAAAACCCTTTCTGAGCACTGCCATATAAATAAACATCACTCCTGCACTGCCATATAAATAAACATCACTCCTTTATTTTCTAAAGGCAGTCAGAATTGAGGCATTGAACTACTATAATAAATATAAGTTTTGTAAATCAAATCAAAATCATTACAGATTTAATTGTGGCTGATGTGGGTGCAATAGGACCGACAGTGGGAACTGTACAGTCACGACCCAGGACGATGTGCAACACTGAGCGGTGTTCGTGGGGACCTCAGCCCCATAAACCTCTCCGTGTTTGCAGACAGACCCCCAAAGCATTTGTAGAGGTCTGCCCCACAGATGGTAGCTGAGACGGCATATATTAAACTCTATTAAAGGCCTCATAAAAGAAAAACATTGACGTTAACAAGACTCTTTCCACTGATTTGAATGGGCTTTGGCTAGAGGCCTAAACAAACAAGGATGGAATTAGAAAATGGAAATATGTGTATACAGAAACCTGTCAATCCAACTGTTTACCTTCCAAGGATGACCTAGTACCACTTCATTTACGAGTCATTTAAAGGGCAAGGAGGCAGACTGATATTTTTAACTGTTATCTGAATCGAGTATTTGCAAATATTGATTCTAATAATACTTCAAAAAAAAACCCAACATTGCAACCCCACTGGCATCAATAGCATGTCTTTCTACATTAATATTTCAGATTGAAAATACCTATATTCTCACTACCTTCAGTAATTAGCTTACATAAATCGAGTCTGTGTCATCTGTTATGTGCCATGTCCTTCAGACCGCTATGTTTGATTTCAGCTTTGATTCAAAGCTAGGGCTGATCAGTACCAGCTGCTCAGCCAAAGGGCAGATCACACGTTCCTGTTCCTCTGCTTTCTTCATCTCAGCTCCCAGCCAGGCTATTGTTTGTTACAATTAATTAATCCCGCATGTCTGCCTGCCAGCGAGCCTCACAAAAAGCAAATTTTTGTATTTACTGCATGTCCAATAAATTAATTCCAGTTCTGGATATACGTATAAACACATAGATGAATACATATATACACAACACACATATTTACACACCCAGATTTATAGTTACTATTCATGGGTATCTGTTTGGCAACTGCTATTATTTCCAGCTGTCCTCTTAACAGACCAAATGCAAGAAATTATAGGTATGTATTTTTTGGCACCTCAGTGAGGGGCCAGATTTTCAGATCTTCATTTCAAACCGAACCCTGGTGACATGGTGACTCGGCACTAAGCATTGGAGTCACTGCACTGGCAGGACCTGGCCCTTACCTGCCTTTGGGAGAGGAGAAAGGAGAAATTTCAAATACTGTAGCCAGAACTTTTAACCCCGTCTGCAGTTAAAATTGCCTGACACTTCCTGCTAAAAACCTCCTGTTTTCACTTACCTCTTTAACAAATGGCAATCATTCTATTTGCTGGGTGTTTGCCTTAGGGCTTATTATGGCTATTTCAGCTAAAATAGTTCAGCTGCTCCTGAGGAAATACACTGCATTTTCCCATATTAAAGTAAGTTTAACAGCCAGTTTGTTGAGTCGGTGTCAAGTCTCCATGCACTGGAGCAAGGAGCAAAAGTTTGGTGGAGGAGATCAGTTGTTTGTTGTACCTCTTGCTATTTTTTTAAAAGCTCATAGGCTTTAAAACCTCTTATTGCACATGGCTGGTGAAAGCTTGGAGCTTGGTAACTCAGCTGTGTCAAAAGAGTGCGTGCCTGCTGTGGAAGGAGGGACTGAGCTATTTCCAGCTCCTTTTGGTGGTGCATCACGAGCCTCTCCCGTGCTCCCCTTGACCTTGTGCTTGGCCATGCCAAGGAAGAGGAGGAGGCTGCATTCATGCATGAGAATGCATTCATTCACCTGACTGAATGCAGAAATAAAATGACTCCCTGGACTCAGAGAGTCAGGTAGGGTGGAAAGTAAAAAGCAGTAAATTAGAAGACGAATCTCACACAAGTCAATTGTTTGGCACACGACGGAGTGTTTTCTGGGGAAGGTTTGAGGAGGTCTTTTTTTTTCCCTTTCTAATTCCATAATTTCCTGCATAGAAAAATGAATGTGATTCCATTTGTAAAATCAAGCATTCTTAGGAAACGACCAAATTCAGCCTGCCTGTAAGACCTCAGTATACTCCCTGGTAGGTCAGCAGTGTAATGTAATTTGAATTTTGTACTGCTGCGTCTACAGTGCATAAACTAAACCAGGTTTGGAAGGGACGAGTGCTCCACAACGATGGAGGCAGTTATTGGCACGGCTGCTGCCTTCTCTGCACCTGTAAGGTGCTCAGTGCAGTGGGTGGGGAACAAAGAAGATGCCTGTCTGTATAGACAACTTTGCCGATGACACCAAGCTGTGTGGTGCGGTCGACACTCTGGAGGGAAGGGAAGCCATCCAGAGGGACCTGGATAGGCTTGAGAGGTGGGCCCGTGCGAACATTATGAAGTCTAGCAAGGCCAAGTGCAAGGTCCTGCACATGGGTCGGGGCAATCCCAAGCACAAATACAGGCTGGGTGAAGAATGGATTGAGAGCAGCCCTGAGAAGAAGGACTTGGGGGTGTTTTGGTTGACGAGAAGCTCAACATGACCCGGCAACGTGTGCCTGCAGCCCAGAAGGCCAACCTGTATCCTGGGCTGCATCAAAAGAAGCGTGGCCACCAGGTCGAGGGAGGTGATTCTCCCCCTCTACTCCCCTCTTGTGAGACCCTACCTGGAGTACTGCATTCAGCTCTGGGGTCCCCAACATAAGAAGGACATGGACCTATTGGAGCGAGTCCAGAGGAGGCCACGAAGATGATCAGAGGCTGGACCACCTCTCCTATGAAGACAAGCTGAGAGAATTGGGGTTGGAGCCTGGAGAAGAGAAGGCTCTGGGCAGACCTGATAGCAGCCTGCCAGTACCTGACAGGGGCCTACAAGAAAGCTGGAGAAGGACTTTTCACAAGGGCATGAGTGACAGCACAAGGGGTAAAGGCTTTAAACTGAAAGAGGGTAGATTTAGATTAGATATAAGGAAGAAAGTCTTTGCTATGAAGGTGGTGAGGCATTGGGATAGGTTGCCCAGAGAAGTTGTGGATATCCCATCCCTGGAAGTGTTCAAGGCCAGGTTGGATGGGGCTTCGAGCAGTCAGGTCTAGTGGAAGGTGTCCCTGCCCATGGCAGGGGGGTTGGAACTAGATGATCTTTAAGGTTTCTTCCCACCCAAACCATTCTATGATTCTATAAGTGAACATTGCCCTCACAGATTGGATGCTATACTCATCGCTGTAATGGTGCCCAATGTTTGGTAGACTATGTGTGAAGCCATGGTACCAGAGAAATTGAGAAAAAGCCAGCTGGGAAGGTGAGAGCAGAGCTGAACTGCAGAACATCCCACTACAGGCTGCAAATCTGCATTGTCTCCACCACACTGAAGAAAAAGCCTGGTACCTCATTAGGTAGCTTTAAAATCCGTGTGTTGCCCATGGTTAGATAATAAACCTGATAAGCCAGGCAGTACCGTCTGCCTGGGAAGCTGCTGCCTAGCTGCTGGCCGCTGATGGAGTCAAGGGCACAGATGTCTCGTGTCCCTGCTCCCCCGGACAAGGTATATTTGCTGTCATCCGTGATTTCAGCCTTGAGTTACACCGGCAATCCCAACTGCCTGTCCCACAAATGGTTTTCCAGATTTCAGAAACGGTATTTTCTTATCACTATTAATTATTGTAAAAGCTCAGATCTTTGCTAATCAAAGGCTAATTCATTTCTGGTAGTGTTAACATGAAATTGAAAATACTTTGTTTACTATCTGCTAGATGTAACTGGGAAAAGTTAATGTCACTACAACCCTTGATCCTCTGTTTTGCTGTATTGCATGTATTAATGGCTCTAAGTTGCAAACTTTGTGCTATATGCTCCAGCTGTTAACATTAAAAGTTTCCTTCTGAAGTAAAGGGGAGTTCAGCTGTAGGGAAGTAGGATTTGGCCCCAAATTTTACAACCCTAAAGTTCATCGCATGGGCCAAACTCACTCCTAAGTGTCCCAAACCAGTAAAGTATCTACCATGCATTGGGGAAACACAAAAGGAATTACTCTTCTTTCAGGGTGGTGCAATTAGGTCTTAATGGGAACAACCGGATGGTAAAAGCTGATCAAGCTTCTGCAAACTTTAATAATTGCGTATTTTCATCCAATCAAATGCAGAAAATAGAAAATGGAATTAAGGGTGGCCTTTTTTATTATAAGGCATTTTTGTTGCTGTTTAATTTCTTTATTTTACAGGTCAATAATTAAATTGAGCTTGTCATGGCTTAGTCTTTTACAGGAAGATCTTTGTTTACATATCTTCCTCTGGAGGGCTTTAAAGTAAAATCCCAAAGAAATTCACAGGTTTATAAGTAAAATTAATCAGGAACCTGTCTTAGATTAAAATGACAAGGGATAAAATAAGGTGTCACCATATACAATCAGCTTTTACTATGGAATCTGTCTCTCTTCTTTTGCTTATAGAACAGCAGCTTTAACAGCAAGCCAGTTGTCAAGTGTAATTAAGAAGGAGAAGTCCATATACCAGCTAGAGTGCAGCATAATTAATACAGTACCACTCTGAAATCTCTTTACTTGGTGAGGAAAGGGTTAAAAAGCCTATAAAAGTTCTGTAGCTCTCTTCTGTGGGATATTAAAAATTAATGTGTTGTCATCATCATCACCACGAGCGCATTTATTGTTATTATTACCAAGACTGCCATTAAGTGGATACTCATTAATGCTAAAAGTCACAGTCAGCATGAGATTCAGCAGACTCCAAGTTCTGGAGGAGGAGGCGGAAAGTTACCTGGTGGAGTTTCAAGAATGGATTTTCCTTTTTTGTTGCTTTTCTTCGGTTTTAACTCTTTCCTGCTGGGTTTGAACCCTGGGTGCTCCTCTGTCTCTGCAGCACGGATAGGTCCTTCCTCTCCAGGTTGCTCCGTGAAAGGAAAAAACTCTTCACCAGGATACGGAAAGGAATAATAATGATCCCTGTTGCTAATCTCCTGCAGGTAATAATCCTGATCCTCCATGGGTACAGCCCGGGACACATCCCCCAGCAATGCCAGCCCAAAGGCGCAGAGAGCGAGGCAGAGTTGAGAAGAACATGAGCCTTTCTTGCTAAGGGCAATCATTATCGTTTGCTTTTGCAGAAATCTCCTCTGCGAGTCCCAGAACTTTATTTGGAAACGGGGAAAACAGGGAGCCTTGGCAGCTGGCAACCCCCCCGCCAGGAGACGCAGAGGAGCCTGCCTGCGAAAAGTGCCTCCGCTGCCGGCTAGTTTTGCAAAAGTTGCGAGGAGCGCAGCGGGACGGAGGGCTGCGGCGGGAGGGGGCAGGACGGGGATGCATGTGATCGTCGGGCTCACCAGCCAGACAGACGGACAAGCGCTCCGCTCCGCCGGCGTTTGGCAGGTGGGATCTCCAGCGCAGTTAGCTCCCTGCTTTTCCTCTCCTGCCTTTCTTTTTTGTTGTTGTTGCTGCTTTCTTCCAAAAACAGAGTTACCGGATACTTGCAGCTAAATCCCCTAACAGTTTCTTTAGTCTTCCCGCACGCCGCTAATCCAAGAGAGCGTTTATTCAAAGAAAAGTAAACTTGGCAGCCAGCCTGTGTACAAAAGTGTTTCCCTCCCCCGGGAGATGCTGTGCAGATGCGGGTGGGCACACAGAGCCGGGGATGAAGCCTGCCCGCGCCTGGCAGCGTTCGTCT
>NW_009215014.1:0-38503 GCF_000690835.1 Fulmarus glacialis
CCTTAATGATTCTATGATTCTATGGTTTAAACCTTCCTGTATTTATTAGGTGAATTTCCCTCTGTGTTGTCTCTTAGGAGATATTTTCACTGCTAGGAGGAAACATAGGTGGCAAGGTGATGAATTTGTTACTCAGTGTATTTATTATAGGAGGGAAATTCCTAATCCCTTATATATATATTTTTTTTTCTTGAATCTGTTCACTCTGTAAGAATAAGCTTGGAAAAGAAATCAATGTTGGACTTTGAACTTGCTGATGGTCCATAACTAATTCTGCATTTCTAAGAGCTGAGCTCAAAATTAGCACTGAGGGACACAAGGGTTTCCAAAGGCATCGAGTATTCTCAGCTCTATTGGAAATCTGGCCCAGTGTGTTTGCAAGTTAAACTGTATAAATACTCTGTCACTGTTGTCAGCATTTCGATATTAAGTAATAAATTAGCTAAGTAGAAACATTAATTTTTCTCTGGGATGCAAATTTGCTGTTGCTATTTTTTCCTGCTTATTTTTGAGGCATTTATTGTTATAAAAAAGACTGAAGTGATGTTGATGGAAAAAAACAGTTGCTTTCATTACTTTACTTTCCCCTTTTCTCTGAGATGAATTCTGCTCTCTAACGGTAATGTGAACGACACCACACAAATATTAACTCTCCAGTTTGGTCTATCCTTCCAGGGGAACAGAGTCTCGACAATGAATTAATTACTGGGGAAGCCATCCAAAAAACATGCTTTTGGCTCTCGTTTCACCCACCCCTATCTTCCACTCTCTATTGACAATAATTTTTCCAACGGTATATTACTAACACTTATTCAGGACCACTCTGAACAGGAATGTCACTATTTATCTAGCAGCCTTTCTTGTTGCCTGCTGGTATCTTTGTTGCATAATGAGACATACCTTTTTCTTAACTTGCAAGTGCCTCCCCTAAAACGTAGATTAGAAGGAAACAGAGTCTAGGAAAGGGAAGAAATGAAAAGTATTTGACACAATGTCACTCTGCAGGGCTTTTTTCTGGCAAATATTCAGAGCAGGTGCTGGAGGCTCCCTTCAAAGCAGGGTAACATGCCTCCATCTGGGATAGGATATTTACTCTTCACTGAAGGTGCAAAGATAGCTTTACATCCGCAGAAGGTGTACTGTTGAAGGGAAAAGACAAACAGCTTAGTACTGTTTAAATGGGACAAAATAAATTTTATATTCTTTTGTGGAAATGGGACAGTTGAGAAACCTGGAGATCCAAAAAGTGTGTTGAGTTTATATAGCTAATTAAGCAATACCAGTTTGCTTTAAAAGTGTGCCACTGACTTGTGAAAAACTTAGAAGAACATTCTCATTACAAAAGGCTTTTTTTTAAAAAAATGAGCTTTGGGTGTTCAGAAGGTGGTGTCTTAAGTGCCAGAGGCAGCATACTTTTTGCTGTGAATGAATGCAGAGGATTATTTTGTCTTCTCTCAGCCTCTTCCTATTTGAGATCCCTGGACTGGAGGGAGAGTCCCTCAGTACTCTGGAGCCACAGCGCTGCAACTGCTTTCGCTGGTATGCAAAAGTGGGAGGGAAGACATACTGGTCACTCTGCTCCTGGCCTTACTTTTGATTCTTTTACCCCAAAATATCAGGAGAACTGAATCTCAGCATTTATTACCTTGATCACAAAACTGTAGCAGGTAACAGTCACTTAAAGTGAAAAAAGATGCATCTTGCCCATAGGTAAGCAGCAGTTAGCAGTCACAGCTGGTCGGCTCATCCCTTGGGGTAATCAGACAGCACACTGGTGCTGAGTTCTAATTGAGCAAGTCTCTTCAAGTGAAATTAATCTTATGATAATTAATTTTACTGATAAAAAAGCTTCATACAACTCCAGATGTACACACTGTTAAAAATAATAGTCCTTGCAGATGAAGTTAGCATTGACAGGGCAATTCCCCAGTGCTAAATGGCAGCATTAAGAACACTGTAAGGAATTTCCATTAGTTTTCTCTGTTTTTGCTTTGCAATCTATATGAATGAGTGAGAAATATGTTGCATTTGCCTTTCTTGGAATGTAAAAAGGCAAAAGTATAATTTCTTATTGATTAGTCTAACATAGCCAGACACAAAAGAAAACAGTGCTTCAAATGCTAAAACAGGGAGGAAAGGAAGGTAAAGAGCATAATCAATTTACTGAATTTCCAAAAGTGTTTGTGGTCTGTTTTGAAAAAAATTCACCATGAATTCCCAGTGATTTGATTGATGAAACTTTTCCTTGACAGTCTTGGAAGATAAAATTCAGAGGAAAGTGTACCTGGAAGAGCCTGTCTCCCATGAAGATGGGAGATCATGGTCCTAACTCTGTTAGATTGCCTCAATAAGAAGAGTTAAAGGATAACTGAATTACTTGGAAATGGAAGAAACTTCTATACAAAGTCTTCCAAAACCTTTTTCCATTAAGCAGGAGCACCTAGGTCAATGACTCATTTGATTTGTCCTGTATTGTATTCAAAAAACAGTTCAAAGTCTAGTAACTGTCTGATCCTGTCATTCTGTCCCTCCTGATTTCAGCCTTGAAGCATCACTTTTCGGTTTTGGGATTCTTTTCAACACCAGGGCAAAGTTGACCAGGTCTTTACAGTATGTATATTTGAAGGTATAAAGATACAAAACCGGGGAAATGTGGGGAATCCCTCCTTCTCATTGCATCAGACATTGAGATCCCTCACTTCTGTTCTCAGCTATATGTCTCTGATGCTGGCCTTGGTGGTTTATTGCTGTATTTCTGCATTTTCTAAATTTTGGGATGTTATTTGGATGAGTTCTGTGGCTGTTAGCTAGAGCAATCCTCTCTACTTAAACTCCTCCTACATCTCCCTACTTACCCCCAGTTTCTCTGTGTTGCCCAGTTTGTATTAGTAGCTCACAGTGTGTTCACAAAATGGCGCGCTGCTAGACTTACTCCAGCAGCATTTTAATCTACTGTAAGCTTCCTCCGCTTCCTCCCTGGACTGCAGAGTCAGCATGTTGGGAAGTTTCAGTGAAGTTGTACTGTTTTACATCACCTGAGGATCTGACCCTGGGAGCTTCCACATTTAAGTAACTTGCAGGATTCACAGATTTCTGGGTCAGCCAGATGTGGGTAGCTCAAAGATATTCAAAATGTAGATTTGAAATTAGACCCTCTGTATCTGACATTGCAAGTGAAATGCTAGTAAAACCAAAGGGCAGTAATGCACCTGACACAACGTGCTGCTGCTCCTCTTCTCTGCAAAAGAGTACGTGTGAGTATGATATATCTGATGGCATTTTAGTTGGTGGTGACTTCAGTCCTGCCAAGTGCGGATGTGAGTTATAGTTCAAACAGTTCTGGAGGGACAAGCACCTCACATTTTAGTATTTCCTCTGCTAATGCTGTCTTATATCTTCATTACAGAATTCACAAAACGATCATCCACATAACAAAGAGCATTGAGGTTTACTGCAATGTTAGTTAGCATGTCATTTTCTGTTAGAAGTTTTAATCAGTGGTAGGTTTGAGTGTTGTAAACAAAATATGTAATGGCCAAGCCATTGCAATGCTTATGTACTAAAAGGCAGGAACACTTGGTGGTTCGTCTTGGCTCACCTCTTCCAAAGGCCAAAAAAGATATTCTCCTTTAGACAACAGCATATAAGAAAATTGAACACAAAGTAAATCTGTGCTGTAGGCATTAGCAAAGCCCTGGGTGATGGGAATGGTGAGTGGGTCAGCATTTTTTCCTCATTCCAAATTGTAATGGAACTTGAGACATATTTAAGTGCTTTGTTGCTGATGTGTATTAAGGGAGAAATTTAAAAAATCTTTTCTTAGGTAAATTCATCTCAGAAAAAATTTCAAAACATTTGAAAAGCTAAGAGGAGTTTTACCTAATTAAAAATAGTATAATTTGATCTTCTGCATATAGTAAGAATTTTGTCTGATGGAAAATTGAGGAGTTGATCTGATGATCAGAATCAGGTCCTCACTTTTTATCTTCCTATGGTGATTAATGTTTGAGATAGCCAAATAATGTTGTTTGCTGCTAATTAGTGACTGCATTAACTACGTGCTGGGTAAAATTTCCAAAATTGTTTAAGGAAACTGAGGAATTGATTCCTCTTGGGGATGCAGTGTTCAGATTCCCAGATTGTTCAAATAGGCTGGGCTTAAATTTAACTACAGCACATGATGGGTGGGTGAATTTGTGAATGAATTGGGGCAAAATTAATCACAAATCTTCACATTTGTGTTGTTTCTCTGGAACATGCAAACATGCGTTCTGTGGACTTTAAAATCAAGCCCTGCAGCACGTAGTGCACAGTTATATGCTTGGAGGTTTGCAGTCTGTGTTGGATGTGGCCTGCATATTTTTGGAGTTAAGGAGCACATGCGCTATGTAAAATTTGGGAGTTGGTTATTCATGGCATTTGTGAGTTCTAGTACTTGATCTGCTGTACTGTTTGTTAAAGGTTTGCAATGATTCAGGAAGGTAGTAAAACACCAGTTCTTAGTGAAGGGCACTGTCTGTCTCTCACTTGTGCCCATGACATCTCTCCTCAGGTGACCTGCCTAGGTTATGGTTTGTGCTTGAATCCTTCATTATTGCTTGGACAAGAAATAATGGCCAGATTATGAACCTGTTTCCTGTTCTGGATGAATAGTTTATTTTCAGAAGTCCTTTGGTTTATCCAGGGGAATTAAATATTCCATAGAAATAATATCTAAATGAATACTAAGGAACACAGATTGTGGATCTGATCTTCAGAAGTTTTCCAGTTTGATACCAATAGCAGTATTTTTAATCTTCTATTAATAGCAATTAGATTATTGTGTAATTTGATCTATAGAAGTGAGTGTATCCACCTATGAAGTGCAAGAAAACACTGGTGTGTATATCCTATTAAGGCATTCCTATAAATTTTATCTGAATGTATTTCAGGTAAAAATCTCTCTCTCTCTCTCTCTCTCTCAATTAGAAGAGGGATTTGCTCACAAGTATGTTTTCCTAAGTTTGGCTGAAGTAGTTTTGATATCAAGTGGTTTTGAAGAAATATGGCAGAGCAATATAGCATCAGTCAATCCTATCAAGTTTCTGTAACCCTCATAAATCCTTACTAAGTCAAGCATTCTCTCTTTTCAGCCACGTGAAACAGTAGAAGCCTCCTGATATAAGCAGTAGGGATGTGAATTGCTCTATAGTACTTTGTTCCTATATCTATGCTTTGTTGGGGATTAAATTCTGGTTTGCGGATAATGCTGTATAAAGAAGGCAGACGTATTGCATCTCGGCTCCCCGCAGTTCCTTGGTGCAAAGAGACTATCATTTTTCACTCTCAGCCAGCGCAAAGCAGTACAGGACAACCTTCAGGATCTTGTGCATTTTATCTCAGATATTTGTTACCTACCTGCATAATCTTTACGGAGTATTTGCATACTTTTTCACCAGTAAAAACAGTAGACTTAAGTTGCCTGAGCAAGTTTTGTGTTTGGCTTTTTTTCCTTTGAGAGAGCAGTCTCTGCTTATATGGGGAGCAAAATGCGAGGAGAGCCTGAGTTTCTCTGTAGCAGATCTGAAATTGAGTCTTGCCTTATGTTCCCAAACTTTATGGTTGTAGGAATTACTAAAAGTCCTGTAGCTTGCTCAAGCTGTTGTCACTGTGACTTTAAGGACATCAGAGGGGGTTATAATCTCAAATTCTCTTTTGGAAATACACTTCATGTGGCAGCAAAATGCTTTGACAAGATAGCGCAAATAGCAGTCACGCATTTGGACAGTGCAACTCTGGAGCTTTAATTTCGTAAGGAAGAAAACCTATCCAAAATGTCCCTCCTACTGTACCCAGAGTGAATCTGAGGGGCCAGCACTTACGGTAATATTTATAGCTCAGAAGAATGTTGAGAAAGTAAGCTAAGGATTATGGAATGCGCTGTTCTTGGAGATATTGAAGTGTTGTATGTGAGCGTTAAGATTGTGATCTAGTCCTTTCTTGTTTGAGTGCAGTTTCTGATTGTTTTTTACTTTTATTAGGGGAAAATATAAAAGCTAGAAAGAGGTATTTTCAATTGAAAGATGTTTGTCAGTATATGTCTATGGAAATTTCTGAGAAGAAATGGTAAAAAAATTTTTCAAAACCAGCGCTGCTCACCCTCCTCCTCCGCCTCGAGCTCTGCAGAAAACTCAGAGTTCAAATCTTATCACTGTGATACGGCTTATGCTCAGAGCCGCTCCATTTCAGGAGATGCTCCTGGAGCAGTTGTGAATGAGATGTAAAACTCTACATCTTTTCTTCCTTTTTATAGAATAATTTACTCAGTTTATTGGCTTTTCTCCATGTTTTTTCTCTGCTTTACGTGTGGATTAAGGCTGTAGTGTTTGACCTGCCCTGTGTCTTTGCCTTCTCAGCTGTGACTGGGGAAAGTGGCCCTAAGGCACAAGTCCCACAGATGATCAGAGAAGCTTTGTGTTTGAGCTTTCAAATCCTCTCATAATTGGAACTTGTCCCTAATACTGAATGACACTGAAAACACCGGAACATGTGAAAGAAATCTTTCCCATTTTGAAATATTGTCATCTGCTCTTTGCTGGAATATCAAATTTAATTCATCGGATGGCTTCATTAACCCAGCAGAATCATTCAGGAAGACATTTGATCACGTGCATTGAGTCATAATGGCATCCTAACTACTTCTGAAATCATCTGAAAATCTATTCCTGTCACAGAAGCAGTAACAAGATTGTAAATTTGAAATGAAATAGAAAGGCAGATAATTGGATCAATGATTTGTTAATGATGATATTGAACAGCTCCTTCACTGTTGCTCTGTGATAAAATATTTAAAAAAAATAGTGTGGACATGGTGTCCAAAACTGACAAGGTGCCAATACAGAGCTTCTGTGCAGGGATAATGATACTGCTCGTAGGGCTCTCGACAACCATGCTAGGGAGCAAAGCTTTTGGCACAGCTGGCTGTGGTGGAAACCATTTGTGTTTCTCCCTGCACAGCTTTGGCTTTTGTTAGATGAGAGGGAGCAATTGTTCCTGACTGTTGCTTTTCAATATGCTGTGCAGGAATTAGGAGTCACAACCCCAAAGCACGTATTAGTTCAGCCTTTCGGTCCTTCCCCTGGGCCAAGCCAGCTATATATTTCAGAGCAGCTGCAGCCCAGTGTAGAGGAGAGATGACCCATGGCTGTTTTGTACACTGCTTTTGATATTAAAAATGAAACGTCAGCATCAAACTGACATACAGCAAATTCTGTTTCTCCACCACTACTTCTGCCCACGCAGTGGAAGGGGCTGAGCAATGCCTGCCTGTCAGCGTGCTTGGCTGGTGCAAGAACTGCTCAGACCACTCTGTGACCCTCTGCGGGACGCTTAGATGTTACTGTTTTGAGGCCTGACAGTAAATGAATTTCTAAATCTCAGCCCAGTGTCTAATTTACAAATGATGGGAGAAGAAGCCTGATTTTAAGATTTTTTTGGGTACAGTGACTCAGGTATGCAAACCTGGGTGTTGACTGCAGATGTGGCAAATAGCTGACCTGGTACTTAACCCTATCTGCATTCTGCAATGTGTGTTATTACCTCCAGGGTGATATTTAGCTATAAACACAGTAAGCTGGTTCCTAAAGTAGCAAACTTGCTGCAGATGGGCAGACAAGACCCCATCACCTCTCTCCTGGCAACCCATTGCTCTCCTTGCTGCGCTGAGGAGTGCAGGGGAGCAGCTAATGGAAAGTGTCCCCACCCTGCTATGCCCCAAGGGTGGGAGCAATCCCCTGGCAGGATAGCCCTGGTAAATCCCTCATCTGGAGAAGGAGAAAGCATCTCCAGAGTTTTGCTCATGCTTCTCCAAATTCTGAAACTGGCTCTAGTAAATTAGATCTGTGGACCTCATTGCTCTGTCTCAGAAAAGAGATGACAATCGCCTATTACAGAGGATCACTTTCAATTTTAGATGGCCTTAAGCTCCTCATGCCCCTGGGCATGTGCTAACTAATGCCACTATTTTGCAGCCCTGTTTGCAATATATATTTTATAAACTACTTCTGCCTGCATTTCCCAAAAGAAATTTAGTTTGCCATTTAAATGAGTCTCAGATACAGTCCTAGGCTTTGCTTTCAGCAAGCAGTTGTCTGAACAAAGCACGGTGCTCATAAATATTTGCTGAAAGCAAACAGCTGGGGCAAAATTCTGTTTTTAAGTGACTGAAATGCCTTTGAATATATTTGTTGTTTGCTCACTTTGATTATGTATCAGTCTCCATCTTAAAAGGAGAATGGAGCTGAAATTATATGCAGTGCTGCCAAGTAAGGAAACAAAGGCTTTGTTAGTGAGACTGGACATTACACCAGCTTTAGGTCAGATTCCCTTTACTGCCTATATTTATTTTTTCACTGAAACAGTGATTTCAGAAAACACAGCTTGCTTACCCTGTATGCAAACCTGTTGGGTTTTTTTTCTAGTATCATTGTCACAATGATTTGCTGATGAAATATTGTCAGAATCCATTGACTTTTGATCTTAGTTTTTACGTGGACTCTAACATATATTGGTACATTATCACATATCCATATCATTGATGTCAGAATCCAGTAATTACTAATCACTAACGGTTGGCTGACAGTTACACTGGATTTCCATAGCTACTCAAGTGCTGTGTCATCAGCAAGGGGACTTTTGCTGAAGTGACAGCTGCTATCCTGCTACTTGCAGGTGATCCCATCTCTATTTCAAGCTTATTCTGACCCAGGTATATAATAATACAGCATGGCCTTGATAAGGCCGAAAAGCCGTGTACATTAAAGGAAATGTGTTTCTTGCCTAAAACGTCTTTTTACTACAGAAGACCATTTAAACTCCAATTAAATAATGATTTGCTCTGTTTTTCCTGTTTCCAAGGAAATTGAAAGATACGCTTTTCAATGCTAGAACTGAGGGAAGTCCATGAATCGGGCAAAGTATTTAGTTGTCAGATAGCTTTACAGTTACCTTGAACTTGTGACCACATTTTATTTATTTTGTTTTAGTGTTGTTTATAATAGAAACAGGAATTGATGGGTTGGATTGTTTGTCTGCAGTCATCTCTAATAACTTTTTGGATAATTTCTGTTTCCAGTCAAATCAGAGGGCAAAGGAGTGGTACTACTGGTAGCGGACTTCAGCAGCAGTAGGTAATTACTGCTCATCTCTTTTTAACTTGTATTTATTTTATTCATAAAAGTCAAATTTTAGTTTAGTCTAGATTGTCACCATAACAATAAATCTGTCTTCTAAGCCACTTATTCAGGATTTTAGTGCCTGTATGGATACAATCACTTTTGCATTTACTTCCACCAGTATAGATCAGTAAATGCTATTTGGAAAAATCTCTGTTACCAGTATGGGCAAATGCGCTTTCCAGGCAAAGCTCACTTTTAATGTAGAAAGACATTAAAAACAACATTACACAAATACACTACACAGGTACTCATCACTGCAAAGGAAGTGCTGCTGTGTGTTTCTCCATGCGATGCTCTGGGAAGCAAGCGACCTCTTGGAGCTTGACACGTGGTGTTTTTGCAGTGCCAGGCTCTTAGGTTATTTTGCTTTTGTTTGGAGATCTGTTTGCTGTTGAAGGGCACCTCTTCATGTGAACTGCTGCTGTTGAGGCCTCTGATTCAATCGATAAAGCGTAACTACAAAAAGTGCACACCCAAGCCTTCTGTTGCTATTGGCAATCCCAGTTCATAGATGGGCTTTTGAATCCAGCTTTACAGGATGTATCCTTCCTTAATATGCTGTAGTGTACTTGTCGCAACCGTTTTTTCCCTTTGCTTGCCAGAGGCTACATTAACACAATGTCTTCAAAAGTGGGCACATTTACGCTTTCCTGGTGGGCGCTGTGCCCTAGGCTCTTTCTCTGAAACTCGTTGCACGCAGGTTAGCAGAGCGTGCTTCCCTCTTATGTGAGACCACTGGATTAAGCGTAATAGATGCAGATTGGTGTGTTACGTCCTATATCACGCGTTTAGGATGGCTTCCTCACCACCTCATGTTTGTGGGGCAGTGGTCTTTCTCTTTTCCTAGCAGTTGAATATTGTCTTTGTGATACTGCCCTGTAGAGAGGAGTCTACTTGCCACTCAATCACAGAGAACGAGAAAAGTCCTCAGAGGTGTTTGCAGGAACCAACTGATCCATGCAGAACATCAATCATTTTTATGTCTGAATCTTGCCATATAATTGTTCTTAAATCCTGTTTTATTGCAGATTTATAGTTGGATCTACTTAAAGATGATTCACATGGGAACCAGAGGTGAAGGAAGAAGTTGGCTTCCGCTTTTCCTCCCTAGTTTCATGTGTGCATTTCTTTTGTGATCCTTTTCTTCCACTTGCCAGTCTGCCCTATTTCCCACATTGAAAAGCAGTCGGAGTGGTGGATCCCACTGCTGCCTACTTACTGAATGGTTCATTAGGTTTTTTGCCAGCACTCACATCTGGCATGGAAACATGGACAGATTGACTAAAAAAGGCAGCTGTCTTAATCAGAGTCTGGGATGCTTCTGCAACAAGCTGTATTTTTACAGGAGGGGAAATATCCTAAATCCTGGAGGAGACTGTATGGATGCTGTACAGGACTCTAACATGCCAGCTAGAGTAGTTGAAAAACAAACATTAATTACAAATGTCAGACAGAAGTTGCACAGTGAGGAATCATACGAAATTAAGGCTTTGATTTTAACATGCTGCTTTTATTCCCCATATGCCAAAGAATAAGATTTGCTTTAACTCATGAAGTTATAAATTGGTCTACCAATTTCTTTTTAAAACATTGTCTGGTTTCTAGAAGAGAATAGAATATTAACAAGGAAAAATTACTGTGCCATTAACCATTTAGAGTTTCATCAAGAACTCTGTGAAAGCAATCAGCTGATGATAAAGTTTGGACACTGAATTACAGAGGGTGTGATTTAGAAAAGTAGTTGTATTAAGGTCAAGAGAAATTGCCTAAATGCCAAACCTTTCCAGTGTACAGCAGTTACAGGTATGAACGTGCACTGATGAGTTCCCCAATGTGCTGGATGAGGTGTAAGTGAGAATGACCTGTTGAAGAGCCTTGGGTTTTTACCTCTAAAGCCATTACTGCACATTCCCAGTGCCAGAGCCAACGAAGCAGTTGACGTGGATGGGGGTGCGGTGTGGTCAGCATGTAATGCGTGTGGTGTGGCGTATTTTCTAGTGCTTTTGAAGAGAAGGCGCTCATAGTGTTTAAAGCTGGCCACTGGAAAATCAATTCCTTTGGTCTAAAAGAAGAGGAAACTTCACAAGTTTCAGTCAACACAGTTGCTGAATCAACGCAGTTGCTGAAAGATTTAGACACATTTTCCCCTTTGTTTCAGCAAAGAAACTGTTTAATTCAGAGATGGTAGGATTTGACCCCAAAGTCTCATCTGTGACACAGCTCATGGGCTTCAGAGGGTGTGTGATGCAGGGGTCTTTTTAAATGCTGAACCCCAGATATGGAGATCTTTCACGAACAGCATTTAGAAAATAGAGACTTGAAACTGGGGTGTTTTCTCGTCAAGAGGAGCACTGAAAGCAGCAGAGTTGAATGTTTCTGTTAAAGTGACAAGGGCATAGAATGTAGTCCTAACTCCAGAGGAGGAGCTGTGCATCAGCCAGCGTGTTTGGACAAGTGAATGAGAAGAACATAAAGTGAATGCAAGAAAAAGTCCTCTGGCGTGTATGACAGCAGTAGTTTCAGGAATGCTTGTACTTGGTAACACAGGGTGCTGACAGCGTGGTGAGTTGGACCCGAGATAACAGGTATCTAGGCACCTGACTAGATGAATAAAAGGAAAAGAGAGAATAGTCAGGGTCTTCGCAGCATGTGGGAATCGTTGGTGTGATTCCCAGCATGGGGCCTAAGAAGATAAAAATATTTCCTGTTGTCTTGGTAGTACACTGTTCGTGTGAGGCTTAGATGGCATTTGTCAAGTGCTTTCTACATGGAAAACTCTAAACCAGCTCTTAGTATTAGCAGCAACTTGCATTAATCCTTAGCATGAAAAGTAGCAGTAATTAACTGCTTATAAATTAATAAATAATGAGAGCAATAGTAATAGCCCACAGGTCAAGGTACATTGAAAATCTAAAGGTTTTCTGTGGGCTGCAGAGACTCACCTCAGGGTCTGACTGCTCAGATATGCTGGGACTGGGCAATTAGGGGTGACATCAGTTTTGGCTTGCAGCTGGCAATTAGCTAATTTTTCAGTTGATGATAAAGGAGCCTGTATCCCATGCCCCTGCTGTGGAGGTTTTTTTTGTGGGGTGAGGAAGAAAATGTAAACTTGTGACTGATGTTGGCTCATGGCACTCAGCCTGATTCCAGCCTCACTTGCTCTTACTAATGTTACATTACACGTGAGATTTGTGGGGTTCTTGATTTACACTGTTGTAAGTAGAACCAGGGACAGACCAGCAAGAACAGCCGTTTAGAAACCTGCCATTTTTTCCCAGCATCACAAAAATTTAGCCTTCATCTGGCAAAGCATTAAAGCATACATTTAAATTTGATATGTACTAGTGGCTTTCTGGATCAGGATCTTTAAGCAGGGTCCATGGCTTGATGCAGCTTTTTTGAAGAGGGTGAGCAGATTGCGTAGAAGATAATTGATAAGTAGGTTGAGAATGTTGGAATTGGAGATGGAAATTCAACAAATATGTTAATGGATTTTATGCTGAACAATATCGTCATGGCATCTAGCAAGGTTATACAACAATACTACTATTGATCCATGAGTGATATGAGCCTGTTCATGAATCAAAGGGCATAACAGAATAAGAGGAAAAAAAAATTTGAAGTTCTCTGCCAGAAGATGCTAAAGAAACCTGAAACTGCCTTAGATGAGTTAATACATGAAGGTCTATATCACTTACATGGGGAGCAGGCAAACACTGTCTCTGTTTTATAGATTGGGAATTTGAGAAACAATGAAAATAATCATTCTGTGCAAGGTTTTGAAACAACCCAAGAAAAAGTACTTATGTCTTCTGCCACAGTCATTTGTTAACTATGTAATGGTCTATTGAAAGATGTGGAACATAATTACAAAGCCAACGCTTCAACTATGTATATATAAGGGTGAAAAGCATAAGAACCATATGCCCAAGCTAAACCTTTGGAGAACTAGAAACTTAACAACACAACTATCAAATTTTGCTTCTTGTATCAGCACTAAGCCAAGGATTTATTTATTTTCCAATGTGTCCTGGCTTAATATGCTACAGCCAGACCTGTCCCAAGTAATGTGAATAGAAACTTCAGAGTTGATACAGACATAAACAACTTCGGGGATTATAAGGACCTAAGCATTTTTGCTGATTCTTGTTCATTTTTCATTTCTCTCTTGCTACTGAAGTGTATGCATCTTGTGAGGGGACTGGGGGAAGCAGAAGGGAAAGTAATGGGAGAGGAAGATCATTAGGAAAGTTTTGAACACGCTAGAAACTTTCTGTCTGCATCTGAAACGTGATGAGCTGGGGGGTCCGTGACTGGTCTCTACAGCAGCAGCTGCTGCAGTCAGGGTGGAATTCAGGTTGGTTTCACTGAAGTCAGGTAAATCACAAAGTGCCGGTGGAAACACAGTCACCGGTAGCAGACCTTGCTGGGGAAGTTAAACACAGATGAGTGGTTCGGGTGTGATGTGCTTCATGCCTTCCCAGAGCAGAAGGACCTGCCCACACCACCAGTTTCTCTGACCCCTGGCAGTGATGGGCTCCCAGTGAGGGATGCCATTGTGTCTGTGGGGGATGGAGGGTGGCATTACTCCTGTGGAAACAGGGAAGGGACACGATTAGAGCCATGCAAGGCCCAGAAGTGCTTGTAACCAGCTGTGCTGCCCGGGCTGGCCTTGAGGGACCACGGCCTCCCCCTGCACCCCACGCAGCTTTTTCTTTCTTCCTTTTTTTTTTTTTTTTTATTACAATTCAGAGAGAATGAATGATATGAACAAAAACCTTTTCTCATCTCTTCCAACACTATGAAACTAAGTTTTGCTCTCATTTATATGGAGTGTTTCTTTAGCTGGATAGAATTAACTGGAATTTAAACTGCTGATTACACATTCACAAGCAGGATTGTGAGTTTCTTAAGGAAAAAAAAAAATCAATGCTTACATGCTTTATTGTCCTTTACAAGTGAAATTCAATCATTTGGCTCATCTGAGAAGTTCTTTTGTGCTGTGCTTGTACCTTAGGTCATTGAAATTTAGGCATGACTGTCTTGTGTCTTCTCTGCAGTAATTTGCTAGGGCACCAGTCAATCTTTTTGCTCTGTTTAAACTGACATAGTACTTCTGAAATCAAAAGATTAAAGATAGATATTCAGAACTATTAAAGACCTTTTCACTAGTAAAAAACCCCGCACAAGACAAAAAAAATCACCCCCAAAAGTGTGTTAATTTTCTATCTGTAATGTACACATTAACATCCTAATAGAGTTCAGGCATACATAGTTTTACCATGTGTAAGCTGATTGGATTTACATGGCATGTTAAATGTACAGCTGTCCTGTCTTTATAGGATTCTTATTATAAAAAGATTCTTTCCCCCTCTTCCCTGTGTCCAATTATTTTTGACTTGCAGTAGTCAGTCTTGCCGAACATGAGCCGGCAGGTGCCCAGGTGGCCAAGAAGCATCCTGGCCTGTATCAGAAATAGTGTGGCCAGCAGGAGGAGGGAGGTGATCGTGCCCCTGTACTCGGCCCTGGTGAGGCCGCACCTTGAATCCTGTGTTCAGTTTTGGGCCCCTCACTACAGGAAGGACACTGAGGTGCTGGAGCGTGTCCAGAGAAGGGCAACGAAGCAGGTGAAGGGTCTGGAGCACAAGTCTGATGAGGAGCGGCTGAGGGAACTGGGGCTGTTTAGCCTGGAGAAGAGGAGGCTGAGGGGAGCCCTCATCGCGCTCTACAACTACCTGAAAGGAGGTTGTAGCGAGGTGGGGGTTGGTCTCTTCTCCCAAGTAACCAGCGATAGGACGAGAGGAAATGGCCTCAAGTTGCGCCAAGGGAGGTTTAGACTGGACATTAGGAAAAACTTCTTTACTGAAAGAGTGGTCAGGCCTTGGAACAGGCTGCCCAGGGAAGTGGTGGAGTCACCATCCCTGGAAGTATTTAAAAGACATGTAGATGAGGCGCTTAGGGACATGGTTTAGTGGGCATGGTGGTGTTGGGTTAACGGTTGAACTTGATTTTAGAGGTCTTTTCCAACCTCAATGATTCTATGATTCTAGTTTTTTAATCCCATCCCCAAGAAATACACAGTATTACATACAAAAAGGATTTCTGTTTTTCTAATGGCAGTTATCTCCAATTGTTTTCCATAAAAGCCTGGTGTGTTTTTGTGGCTTTTTGTTTTTCGTTTTTTTTTTGGGGGGCGGGGGGGTGTTTAAATCTGTGAGTATCCTGCATTCCTTGGGAAATACGAGTAATTAAGTGTTGTACTGTAGCCAGTTTTAGATTGCTTTTGTACCTGCAAATACTTCCTCAGATGCTCAGGTGCAAGAAAAGGGCCTACAATTAAATTAGGTAGTAATTTGTTTTCTGTTAATTAGGTTTTGTCCAAATCTCCTTTCTAATTTTGTAGCACCTGCATATATTCTCTTGTTTCAGATACTTAATCTAGTTGATCTGTCACTGGAAATGTTACTCTTTTGTGTAGGTATTGTACATGGATAATTAAAAAGTATGTCATCACCACACTCTTGTTTATTTAGTTGCTAGCTCTTAATGTCTGATCTCTGCTTTACATGCCTCCCTGTACCTAGTGGAGTAAATTAGAGGTCCACTCTGGGAGGACAAATGTCCTGTGCCCAGGCAGGTTACCCTGCGAGTGGAAGGAGTAGAGTCACCCATGGACCAGAGGGATCAGTGCAGTCAGCTCTCCTCTGCCCCTAACGCAGTCCCCTCCCTGCCGCCTTCAGGCTTGCAGTCACCGGGGGATCTTTGCTCTGCGTGGCTGAGAGCTGCCCGGGCTAATTCCTGTGAGCGTAAAGCACCAACAGATTATTCCATTTGGTCAAAGAATGTTCAAACAGACAAATCTCTCCCTACTTGCAGCCCTACTCAGCATGTCTTCCAATAAATCTGCATCATGATTCCACCTGTGAGTTGAACTAAAACCTGGTGTGTGGGCCAGGTAATGCGTAAGGAAACAGTTTCCAGAAGAATAATATCCTGTTCTAAATTTTTAAGTGGAATCTTAATGACACCAAAGTAACTTTAAATATGAAATAAAATGCACGTTACATTGTTATGCAATAAATCCTGAGACTAACAAGATAAAATTAAAGTTCAGATCCTGCAAGAGCCCCAGGGTGTACAGGGTATCTTATGAATATCTGCTGCAGGATGTCCTGGTAAGGTCCACTTGTTCAACCTAACCATTCAGAAACAGAGTAGGTATTTTTCCAGTGGATGAAAAAATACCAGCCTTTGTCTTGCCTTCATTTTGAACTGTACAAATGCATTTGCAGAAGATTGTGCTAGACGTTTTAAGCCCATTCTGCTTTTTCTCAAAGATGATCAGAATTAGCATTAAGACCACTGAACGTGTTTTCACAACATAGATCATGTAGTTTCTATAAATCAGTGCTCACACTCTTTATTCTGTTTTGTTTATATATTGGTTTTTTTTTTTTAAATGAAACTGCTACAATTTAGGCTATCTCTTTCCAGTTATTTAATGTGTGCCATTGAAAGAAATTACAGCAGAAAGAAACTACAATTTGTGTTTTTTAAAAAGTGGTATCTTGCAAGTCCCACCAGTCCCTAACTTAAATTCTCCTTAGTCATGCTGATTGCATTTCAGACTTGGCTGTTTGGAAGAAACCAGTGCAATCAGAAATGCTAAATGCTAGGCTAATAACAAAAGTGAATAAATGCTTTCAGAGTATTTGTTCAACATAAAACTGTTAAGATATATTTTATTATTGTTGTGTAATATACCTGTATTTAAGCTTCCTGAAATGAGTGTTTAAAATGTAATTTTTCTTTCCAATAGGACAAAGACTGTGAGAAAATTTGCCTTATAAGGTTAGATAATATGTCCTAGTTATAGAACCTGAGGCGAATAGGCTTTAGCAGAATACAGTAAGTGATGAAGAAGAAACTAAAAGAAAACAATTTTGCTTGAGTGATTGGAGCTTACATAAGAAAAGAAAGTGGGAAAGATTAGTTTCATAAGGTTGGCTTGAAGTGACATAAAGCAAACTAAAATTTCTGGGTTACAGGCACATAGGGAGATCTAAGGACCCTGAAAAGCTGAAGATGCAGCCTGCGTTTGTAATGCAGTATTTATAATTAAGGTGAAAACTGTTAGCATCCCCTTCACCTGCCCTCGTTACACCAGTAAGATAAAAATAAATTGTACATTGCTTAAACTCTTCATTGGCAGGATAAACATTTTCTGGAGCTGTTTAAAGCTCCAATCTAAAAGAATATCATTATGGGACTTGAACATCAGTTGGTAAAAACTGTTCATACGATTAAATTATAAGTCTAAAAATCCCTTATAAATATAATACCTTGTGGAGGAAGCCAGTAAGAATGAAAATAATTTATGTTTTATATTAAAGATAATGTATAGGAAGCCATAGATCTCTCTCTGGTTAGTAAACACAGAAGCTAAATCACACTGATTATTTTTGTATTGAATATAAGCTGCACCTGTGAGGCCTCTCCTTGATGGCAAGCTCTTTGTTTTCATTGCTACAGTAAATCATATTAGAAAACTGCTCCTGCTCATTGGGGTAACTTCCAAATAATGTTAGTTGCCCATGCTCCCTGTAACTCCAATTACCAGGATAGAATGCAGAATCCTAAGATTTGGGTCCTGCTCAAGGTCATGTGTGAAATCTGGCATCTGAATCTATCTTTCTTCAACTGGAACTGACACTTCAGCAACAAGACAATCCTTCCTCTGTTCTTACCTGAGCATTTCTCCATTGTATCCTAGATCAGAAGCCCAGTATGTGGAGATTAGACATTTTAATGTGCACCACATGGTATTATGCAGAGTCCTTGTTTCGGGGCACCTTACTTCTACCAAAAGGTGAGAATTTTGATATAGTTTTATGTTATTAATAGTCCAGATAGAGCATGTTACTAGCCAGCTGCAAAATGGCAATGTGTGTTAGTATGCAATGACCCTGTGAATTAACCAGTGCAGGTAACCACAAGTCCAGGTAACATGTCCTGTGCATCTATGGTACCTGCAGTATCCAAGGGGTGTGCTTTTATCAGCTCAGAAACTGAAGTTCTGAAAAAGTCTGGATTACTTCTTTGAATAGAGTGTCTTGCAGAAAATGCATTACTTCTGAGCTTTGGGATCTGCGTTGTGGTGTGATTTTTTTTTTTGTGGGTTTTTTTTTTCTTTTTTTTTTTTCCATTTCTGTCTACTGCTTTCACACTAGTGTCACTTTAAACCAGTATATCCTCAAAACTTCAGCCAAAACCCACCAACATCCAGAGTCCTTCCTTTGACCTCAGGCATCTTGAAACCTATGTATTTTTGCAGGTATAACTCAGCAAATAAAGTAGTTCCTCAGAAGTTCTTTGCTCATTAATTAATTCAGAGACGTAAAAAGGTTGTGCTTGTTTTCTCCTGACAGGTCTAGTTTACTAGTTTGGGTTTTTTTTTTTTTAGTTTTTTTTTTTTTCCCTCTCCATTGAGGGGTGCAGAAAAAAAACTGTTTTGTTTGTCTGTATAAGAATTTTGTAGTCATTAGACCTCATTAGTGAACTATTTCTCTGTGGCTCTGGGGAGAAGCTAGGAAAACCTGGGGAGTTTGAAATCCTGAATCCATGCCAGGCATTTTTAACTCTGCTCAGGCCAGGGAGGAAGAGTAGAGACGTTCTGCCAAAACAACAGGCCTGTTTGCCTGTTAGAAGCTTAGACTGTTGGTTTGCATGTTTGCTTTTCTTTTCTCTTAAACCTCTTTATCTCCATCTCCAATTTAATTGCAAGTTTAGATGAACATTCAGAGAAATGATGTTGGTAGGTTATTTCTGGAGTCAAACATAGTTTGGCTAGAATGAGGGATGTAACCTCAGCCTTACCTCACTGATGGAAACAATAGTTATGGTGATAATTACTTATAACAGTTCTGTGTCTCTACAAGTCCAGGTAATGTGCAATTATATCTCATTTTTCTAGTTAAGGCATGAAAAAACCCTCTGCCTAAAGATTTAATGGTTATTTGTAATTCTCAAGGATAAATTATATAGCTGATCTTTTGAAATGCTGCTTCTGCCTAGTCAGTGATTCCTTGAATTAATTTTATTGTAATTGATAAGGATACTATCTAATCCCTTTTTACCATAATACTCTTGCTTTGCATATGCTTTTCTGATAATCTTCAAGCCAGCTCGTATCTTTATTCCACTTCCCGTGCTAGCCAAGCCGAATCATCAGACAGCTGGAGCCATTCACATTGTAATTTTTTTAGGAAGTAAAAAATAGCACTAGTTCAGTGGCAAAGTGTTCCACAATTTAAATGCAAAAACGCCCTTCTGCTGCGGAGCTGTGTGACAGCGGGAGGGAGAAGCCCAGGAGCCACCCGCACAGGTGGGTGCTGAGCAGGGCAAGCCTGACAGCACCGGCGTTGTTCTGAGCCTTCCCTTGGCCCTTTCTTGGGCTCCTCTGTAAAAAAGCATGAAAAGTGAGGAAATTACTGATCTGCTGCTATGGCCCGATGCTAGAACAGAGGCTATACAAAAGCTTCTGGTCTTGAGGAAGATTTCTTTAGCTAATTTGGGATGCATGCTGGGGTCAGGAGTTGGGCTCTTGTTGCTTATTTTTGAAGCATCTGCAGAGAAAAGCAACACGTGCTCTGCTGTGTTATTCTGAACTTGCTGGCTTTGCTGTCAGACTAATGAGCCTGTCACAGGAGACTGCATTCCAAATGGTAACAATTATTTGGATGAAATAGTACTAGAAGGTGTAAGAAAAATTCATATCCTATTTTTAATGTAAAAGGGAAGAAATTACCCAGCAAGATATAGCAGCATCTGCTGCCTTCAGGTTATTACACAATCGCAGGCCTCTGGGTTTTGGGGCAGAAAAATGGGCCTCCACCCAATCAGAAGGAAGATGCTGTTGGGATCTGAAAACCTGGCACTTGTGAGTGCTTACCTGAGTACTTTGAAGGTCGTCTTTCTAGAGCATTTTTCCAAATACATGTCAGCTCATTAAGTATACAGCACGTCTGAAATCATATCCATTCTGGTACCAGGTACAGCCTGGATGACAGCAGTGATGCTTCCAACCCTTGTTACGTTTAGCTTATTTTGGATGTATTGTACAGTGAAAAACTACATATTTATTGGTGATCAATGGTCTGAGAACTTAGCTAAAATACATGAACATATTGAACATGTTTTGATTATTAGGATTGCTGGATAGAGAGTAGGAAACCGCAAGTAGGTTTGATTTTTTTTTTTTTGTAAGGAAATTTGAGACAATATTGCTATCTCAACTTATACTGAATATTAAAAAAATACGGCCCTTTGTCTGTGGTTTCCAAGATCACATAGTGACTTGTGAAGAAATGGGTAAAAAGCTTCCTTAGTTAGCATGGTGGTAATTTTAAGGATTGTTTACAATATTTCGTTATTGTTTTTAGAGCATTGCGAAGAATTAACTGAGAAGTAGTATGTCTGGTTGAGAGGTGAAAAACAGTGTAATGAAATCTAAAAGACTGAGTGGTCAGAAGAACGAAATAACTTTTGAAAGTCTCTGAGATTTCTTTGCCAGAAAAATTCACTCTAAGACAATGCTGATCTTTCATCATAGGTAACCAGACTTACATAAGTGAGTTCAGAGTCGTCATATAGACTAGTGTTTAGAAAGGGCATCTGCTTTGGGGCAGCTGGAAGAACTATCCTAGCCACACACACATGCAAATGGCTGTAACAGTCGGAAGAATGGGGGTGGAAGCAAACCAACTTTGCCAGGTAAAGAAAAGGGAGTATAAATGGCAAGGGAGCCAACACTCAGAACACGTAAAGGGGAACGAAGCTGTTGCTTGGAATGGAAACCACAGCAAACATCTTGGAGGCAGTCTCAGTAACAGCAGTGTTTCCAACAGTCCTTAACAGGACCACAGCAATTGCTCAAACTTCAGCAGAACAGTTGATTTCCTAGAGGGGCTAAGCTTTGTCAAAACATCAAAGAAAGCCCTGAGTTAGTTTTAAAGGCAAAAAGACAGCGAAGGGGCAGTCGAGTCTTCAGCCCAGCAAGTTCTGAGACTCATTTGCAATCAGCTTCTCCGCTAAATAGACATTGGCACTCCTCGTCCTCTCTAATGCTCAGGAACCTCTGGTTTCTGCAGCTCTGCTTGGTGCAAATTTATATTTTGAAAGTGAACAGCAGTCTGTGAGTGTGGGCCATTACAGACAGTAATTAATACTCACCTGGTCGTGATAAGCCTTTCTGTTTCTCAGATTTTAGTTTGCATGCAAGTTTTATTTGTAACCTTTTCTCAGCACCTTTGAGGGCTAAAAACTGGGAAGGAAGGAACAGAATTTCTCAAGTAATTACATCAGTCTGGGTACCAAAGCTTCAACAACTGCCCCAAACGTTGTAGAACTTCGGATAAGACTTATGCAACTGAAATGACATGTTCTGAGAAATGAATTGCAATGACAGAAATAAATATGGCATAATAAAGAAAGATGGCCTACTTGAAGTTGTATTAGTCTCAACATATGCAAATGCATTTCCAAGGACCAAACAATGTTTATTTTAGGTCAAAGCACAATTAAAAGGAAAGAAAATTGAGGTCTTTAAGTAAATGTGAAGTTTTAACTGCAGCTAATCAGTTCTGACAGCAGATACTGCCCTCTTTCTCTGTGCGTGGGAAGAATTCTTGCACAGATATCACCTGTACCATCAAATACTGGCAAATATCACTGACAACATAATAAGTAAACTGTGATTTTATATGATAAAGCTGTTCTTGCATTTCAAGCTTAATTTTTTTTTTTTTATGTCAACTTGGAAACCAGGTTTCAAAACTCTGCTCCCAAATTTTACATCTTTTTGCAGGCAGCAGTCTTAGAAAAGAGTTGCTTATAAGGAGAGGATAAGTTTGGGAGCTCCTTTTATTTGTCACAATTTCTTCACTAAGTGGGAAAATCTCCTGTGAATGTTAAGTTTTCTGTGGGGCCGTGGTGGGGTTTCAGGAGGCTTGGGGGAGCGTGGTGCTTGCAGGACAACTGGGGCTCCCAAATACCCGGTGGGAGGCAAAATGTCTTGTGAATGCAACATACTCACCTGTCTCATGCGGTGCCTGCAAGAGGATCCAGTCCTGTGTCCGACCTCACCTGCGGTTCAGTGTGTGGCTAGTGGGGTCTGATGGGGAGATGGGAGGGCGTAACGCCATGATCAGGGTCTGCTGAGCTGTTTGACAGCTACCTGCAAAGCAGAGACACAAGGATGGTGGAAGGGAGGGATGTGGAGACTTTTGGTGTGCCAGATGCAGCCAGGGAAGGGGTTTTGATCACAGATCTTTCTCTCCCTGCTTTTGGGAATAGGGGTTGATGGAATACTCATTTCTGTACGCAGCCCAGCATTACAGCATGCAGCTCCACTGTTCTTAGTGCTTCTTGCCATATTTTATTAAAACAGCAAGTGGGAAGGGAGCTCTTCTGACAAAAAGGAAAAGAGTTTTAACATTGGAGGATACATTTAATACATTGCCCTTTGTCGTGGTTTAACCCCAGTCAGCAGCTAAGCCCCACACAGCCGCTCGCTCACTCTCCCTCGGTGGGATGGCAGAGAGAATTGAAAGGGTAAAAGTGAGAAAACTCGTGGGTTGAGATAAAGAGAGTTTAATAGGTAAAGCAAAAGCCGCACATGCAAGCAAAGCAAAACAAGGAATTCATTCACTCCTTCCCATCGGCAGGCAGGTGTTCAGCCATCTCCAGGGAAGCAGGGCTCCATCACATGTAGCCGTTACTTGGGTAGACAAATGCCATCACTCCGAACATCCTCCCTTTTTTCTTCCCCCATCTTTATATACTGAGCATGACATCATATGGTATGGAATACCCTGTTGGCCAGTTTGGGTCAGCTGTCCTGGCTGTGCCCCCTCCCAGCTTCTTGTGCACCTGGCAGAGCATGGGAAGCTGAAAAGGCCTTGACTATGTAAGAACGACTTAGCAACGACTAAAAGATCAGTGTGTTATGAACATTATTCTCATACTAAATCCAAAACACAGCACCATACCAGCTACTAGGAAAGAAAATTAACTCTGTCCCAGCTGAAACCAGGACACCCTTTCATTAAACAGGCAGAGAATTCACTCTGTTTTATTGATGCAAAGGGCCATGCTTTTATTAAAGAATAAGGCGTTGTATGCATGGGAAGCAGTTCATATTTGGGAAGTTTTGCTTTTATGAAACTTTAATTGCTTTTTTAATAAAAAGCTTTATGCAGGAAATAGAAGGACTTGAGACATTAACCATCAGCCAAGGGAAGGCAGGGTGAATTTGGGAACAAACATTGAATGCTCTGTGTTGAGAGTAATGTGCACATACGCACCAACATTGTGATTACAGCCTGGCTTTCTGCCTGCGATTCTTTCTTGTAGAGTCAGTTGTCAAAGGAGAAATTTATTTTGTTGTGAAAGGGTTGAAAATTATGTTCCATAACATGGTTGGGCTGGGAAATGTCCTCATGGGTAGATTTGCCTGTGAGTGTTATTGATAACCTGCCTGGGAAGTGGTTCTGTCAGAGGCTGCTGTGACCTATGGGATCATATGCGGGCCATGATCTGTAACTTGCTGTGACATGATCTCCCAAAAAGCAGTTTCCCTACAGTCTCCATGCAGTGCTGTTGTATTTTGTTGCCTTTTGTAGTACCCTCCCAAGCTGGCACTCACCCCGGCAAGAGTCTTGGGATTTTTGTGTCTCTGGTTGTTAGCCTTGCCTTTTCTTATTGATGATCAAAAAATTCTTTAATCCTCATCCATCTTCAGCATCCAGACAGTACCTCTTACACTAGCAAACAAAGTTTAGCTGGGTGGAAATTGTTTGACCAGAATGTCTTTGGGAGCAGAGATCTTCAGCTACAGTAACTGTGGAAGTTAAAGAAAACTATCAGGTGGTTTCTGTACTTTCTTCAGGCTTCTTGGCAGCAGTTGGAAAATATATTTTCTTGCAAGTTTGTAGAATTTTCTGAAGCTGCTGTTTGGGTTTTGAGAGATGTTGAAGATGACGCCTGCAGGGTCTGCTTAGGCTCAGGAAATACTGACATGCATTGGAGTCTTATAAAGTGTATCTGGAGGAGTCTTGGCTCTTCTCTGTAGGGTTAAAATCACCCCTCTTGGGGTTAAAAAACAGTGTGCAAAACCGCATGGAAATGCTGTGTGAATATCCTAGCTGGGAAGGGATACAGCAGAGTCTTGAGGTAGGATGTTCCCATTATCACCTCCTTATGTGCCCATTTCAGTCACAGCTTCTTCTGCAGACTTGGAAGGAGAGTGGTTAGTTTTACATTTGATTGCTTTGGGGTCAGTCCTGTGCCCAGCTAACCTCAGCTGCAGTGTTTCTTTTGCTTCGATGGTGCAGAATTGGGTCTTAGTTGGCTGTGCTGACTTATTGTGCATATGCATCTTGTTGCTGTAATGCTGAATTGCTTGAGAAACCTTTTAATGTGAATAAGCAGTTTACGTGCTCCCTTAATGATGAGTTTCTTTGGTGTCAGATCTATCAGCAAAACATTTCCCTGACCAGACTGTTTACCCTTACATGATGTTTCTATAGAGATGTTGCCTGTAGCAACGCCAATGCCAGAAACCTACCAAGGAGTTAACTCTTTGGACCTACCACAAATATTCAAGGATTTCAGTAAAACCTAATATTTAACCAGGAGATAAGAAGTGTGTGCAAGGTCTTAATTCCACATAAATCCACATGGAATTTTTGGGGTTTGTATGTGACCCTAGTACCTGTATGGAGGCATATCAGGATTTGGTACTCGGTTAATACTTTAACCAGCTAAACCAGCGTGGTGTTATAACAGTACTCTTCATTTTAGTATTCTTTACTTGCACTGCATCTGTGGCTCCATTACGAAGGATCACCTTCTTTTGCCTTCTGTTTTTCGTTCCCTTTTGTCTCTTTGGGTTTCTTTTTTTCTGTTTTAAGCCATTTAAAAACTATTTCTATTTCCACTACTTCTACAGAACATCCTGAGTTTGAACAATCATCTTTTCTTTGGAATGAGACTTCTGGCTTTGTAAGAACAGAATTGGGCAAAAGAAATTTATCCTTCCCAAAGAGAAACCAAGGAGAACTGCAGATTGCTTTCAAAGTTTTGTTTGTTTCACTGCAGAAAAAAAATTCTTCCCTTTTAGAGATTCTGTTTATTATTAGGATAATAACAGCTTATTTTCAAATTTGTATACAGTTGGGTTTTATTTGTCAGGTCCATTTTTGCAAACAGATATTTGGTATTCATTACTTAAACAAATAGACATTATTAAGCCTGTCCTCTGGAGAGTAATACAAAATGTGAGAAACATCTGAAATAAGAACAGGGGAAACAGGTGCCACTAACACCTGACAGAAGATAACTGAGGGGCTAAGGGAGTGGCTATGAAAAACACACATGCTCTGCATTGCCTGGTTACATGAGTTTGGAATAAAAACACTGCAGAGCTTTTATATGGATTGATGTTGCCATTTGCTGTAATTTCTAGCACCTCTTTCATCAAGTTAATAGCTGGAGCTTTTCCTAACATTCTCCTCCAGGAAAAAAAAAAAACCAACAACCACCCTTATCTCAGTGTTTGCGTGAAGCTGCTTGGGAAAAAGAATGCCTCGTATTCAAAAAGCAAGGAAGGCGACTAGAGGGAGCAGAGGCAACCTGGAGGTAAATGTTATAAGCTCAATTAGTCCGCAAGTGACGTGAGTTTGGCAGTCTGAATTGACTGCTCCGATTTCAAGTACCTAAGGCCACCCCATGGTTTTATACAACTCTCAGGTCTACTCAGCAATGTAGATCTAAGCAAGGGGCAATGCAAGACAGGAGAGAGGCGGACAAGCGGTTTTGTATGTAGGTGGTCTGCACAGAGCACCTGTGTGCGCAGTGGTGGTTCGTGGAGACAGATTGTAAAGGGGAAGTTCAAATTCTGGGTGATGCTTAAATCACTGTTTATAAATAACAAAGTTCACAGGCTGCCGTTCTGCAGCCATGAAGAATGAGTTACAGTAACCCAGATGTGATTATATGAAAACACAAATAGTGGATTGTTACTGAGGCTTGGCTCTTTCTTCTTTTAGACCATCACACGCTATGCTGGATTTTGTGAAAAAAACACTCAGGGGAGATCTGACACAAGAGAATGTGTCTCATGAGCGCTGACCGAGTCAGGGTCAAGAGTGGAATTTATCAGTGTATAGAGGGGGGAACAAGAGGATATAGTGGCTGATAAAGCAGCTGGCTGCCATTATAAATGAGACTTCATAAAAAGCTATAAAACCAATTACCCATTCCCCAAACACAGAGCACAAGCATAGGATAGACTATTACTCCAGATTGTGCTCTTGCTACAGCAACATAAAAGTGAGTAACAACCTAGAGAGGCAGACTGCTGTTAACAGGCGGGGCTGTGGAAGTCCACCATAGCCAGTGAATTGTACTGCATTTACAGTTGCAGTGGGGAAAGTTGTTCTTAGCCCCAGGGGGTAGGGCCAGTATTCTTGAGTCCTAGGGCTGGGGCCAGGTCCTGCTCAGTGGACTAGCAGCAAACCTCTGTTGCTGCCTTTCTCTCCCTGGTATAGATATGCTGCAAGTCTTTCCTTATGGTAACCCATTCCTGGAGTGAGTTGGAGGAGTCTGAGAGGTACCCCAGGCTTTGCTAAAACGGATGTCTAATGCATTATAACTCAAAGCTCTTGAAAATAGCTGGAGAAGAATGTATTTCAGCCAAGGTTGCCTCATCTGTTTTCCAAGTCTTCTGCCTCCCCCACTGCTTGCCCTCCCTTCCATCCAGGCACACAGTGATGTTGGTGGCTGAGAGCTGCAAAGAGAAGAGGGAGGTGGTGTGTAGTAGAGACAAGTGCCCCTTCTGATGCAGTGACTCCCTGGGAGTTTTAAATATCCCCTTTCTGCTCAGAGTCCTGACTGCCCGCAGTCCTGCAGCTGGGACCGCTGGGCTTGCAGATCTGTGACTCCAGCATGTGCCCAGCTCATATACTCGTGGAGAAGCACCAAAACTGCAAGTGATACTGGCTGACCTAGATCCATTGCAATGTCTTTATGCTCAGCAGGGAACACTTTCGTTTATAATGTGTTTATTCCAGGAGCCTATTTCACCTGTCCTGTGGCTCTTTGATCATGTAAGATTTCAGAAGAACAAAGGATCGATCCCTAGCATCACAGGCTTGCAGCCCCCAGGGCTCTGCAGAAGTCTAGGAGTGTAATTGTGAACAGAATTTGGTACTCAGAAATCAAGTTTTACTTGGCAACAGAAATTTGCCCCGTGCCTATGACTAAAAAATAAAAAGCTATATTCTTCATTAGATTAAATTTTTTGTTAGATGAAGTTTGCTACACTCAGTAAAGAGAGGAGAACAATAAGCATGAAATAAAGGGGTGAAAAGCTGAATTCAGTGAATACATAAGCTATTGATGAGTACTGTACAAACCTGAGCCTGTCTCCTGTTAAAGTGTGGATATACTGCTTCATTTCCTAGCAAAGTGACCTGAAACTTGATGAAATGTCAGCCATCCTTGAAAACTGAAAATGGTTTACACAAGTTTTGGTTTTAGACAGAGATATCACTGTGTGTCCACACTCGGACTCTTCCTATATAAATCCAAATGCTTACAAGTAGTTCAGGATAGGCATAGCAACCTGCATTAAGGGGGGGAAATGAAAAAACAGGACCACACAAACTGCTCCAGATTGCATCGTGTCCCATACAAAGCGGAGGCCAAAGCTCTGTTTAGGTTGAGGATTACCATATATTTGGAGGTTGTTATTTGTTGTGCCAAGTCAATTCAGGGTAAGGCTAAGGTTAGGGTTAGTTTCCAGAAAAGCAGGAGCTGCAAAACTAGTTATATTCCCGAGTATTGCAGTGTTACCCAATTTAAAATTAAGCTCCATCACAAATAGTGTGTGGGTATATACTCTCATTTATGGATTCTGACACCACGCAGAATGCTAATTCAAACAAAATTAGGTTTCAGATTGGGGTGAGGAAAACCAGGTGTTGCAGAACTTGGTTCCTGTATACCGCAAAGATGAAGCTCTGTACCAGCTGGCATGGAGGACTTGTCATTCATTTCTGTGTTGTTTTAAGTCCAAGCACAGTAATTAAAGCTTGGATTAGGACTGGGAATAGTGCATTTGTTATACAGAAAATGGGATTTGCCTATATCTGTTACAGATAATCTGATATTCTTTGGGATATCTGAGAAGCTTGCACCTAGCTGGTGGGGTTTGGAAGCCCATTCAGAGAAGTGTCTTGGGGCTAGGCTCTCTGGACCATGGCTTCAGATAATGCGGTCTGTACTGTCTCGGCAAGGCAAGGCATGTGGCAGATCCTTAACCCTAAACTAAACAAGCTTTTCAACTTTAGGTGTCACGGTTCCATTTTCAGTGGCAGCAAATGCATTGTATTGCAGTAGCAGAGCAGTCAGAGGTTTGGTGTTAACCAGGCCATGATGTTAGCTTTATGCACTGGTAGTTTCATTATTCAGTGAGAAATTAACCTCTCCCCCAGAATTATGCACTCAGCAAAATGTATGGCTGAAAGTAACAGGAGCCACCAAATGTTGGAGAGTTGAGTTTGACTGTCTCCTCCTATGGCACTGGGTGGGGACTAAGGAAGAGATTTGGTTCCCAGCTGTGTCCCCAAGACAATGTGATTTCGGGCTGGTTGGTTTGCATTATTTTGTTATAAGGTTCCTGACTATATAAGATGGGTTAATGCAACAGGTGGCTAGAAAGTTCAGTAGGAAAAGCAGGAAGATATTTTTAGAAGCAGGAGTCGCTGCTGTATATAAACACTTTTCTTCTAGAAATGAATTTCTGGGAAGCCTTCTCAAGCGTTCTGAATGAAAAATATCCAATGACTTTTGTTATATACCTGCTTTGTTTTCAACTTTACATTCTTAGCTGGTCTGGTTTCATTTTTGTGAATATACCAAATGTTTAAGATGTAGTTTTATGTAGCATTTGTTTTCTTGCTGTGTGGGGATTAGTCTCGGTGAATATATTTTGGTGAAGGGAATCAATGTTTTTTACTAGGAAAAGAGAAGCATATTTTGTCAACAGATATTCTCTGTCTCTTTTCTAAAGAAAATTTCCAACATGCTTTTTGTCAAGCAGAAAAAGATAGAGAGCCTTATTGGTCTAGTATTCAGCATTACTTTCAGTCTGTAACTTTTATTTTAATAGCTACTCTAATTTATTAGATGAGCATGTGACCTGTAATAAATTTCAATTTTAATACTAATGATGGAGAATATAAAACCTATAAAGGATTACATCTAAACAGCATTACGCAAAGGAACTATGAATAATACAAAAGAGCAAATAAAAAGAAAGTTAACCCATTCCTTTCCTTTTTCACTCATATTTCAATGTTTCTAAATGGGGAAGTCCCTTTAAATCTATTTACAGAATATTGAATGTCAGTTGGAGAAAGGTAATTTGGGTTCTAAACATCAATGTACAGAATTTCAGGTGTATGCATATATATGGTTTATTAGCCCTTGCTTCGTAGCTGTTGCAGAAGTTTTTAGTCTGGATAAAGGAGCAATGGTTTCTAAAAAAAGATTTGCTGGTGAGAAGGAAGCATTTTTAATTTCTACCCTTAGCACATATATTAAAATATATTTTGTTACCATGTTGTGGGTTTGGGTTTTTTTTTTTTAACATTACATTTCCATGTAATCTGTTGGAGATCCACCACATTTTAATGAGCTGAGTGAGTAGAGAGGCAGAGCAACAGAGAAGGAGAAGGTTCTCAATTGTTGAGAATAACTTCATTAAAAGCTTCCTGCTCTCCAGGTTTGTTATTTGGAATTATCAAAGTGATAATCAATTATTAGCAAGAACAAAACTGGGAGGATGACTTAAACTACATAACTGTAACTCTTAACTCTTTTTACTCTTCGTTAATATGTATCTCTAGAATAATTTATCTGCTTTCCTCCTTTGTAAAGCGGACAATTTTGTTGAAAGGCTAGTCTGAGAAATGCAAGTGTGCATATTCCAGAAGGATTTTTCCACTGTTTCTTTATTGCATCTGACCTTTAGTATCAATTTGTTTTCATTGAGAATTTCCATGGTATTTGTCTGAAAATGCCAGGTTCAGGAACTTAAAAAATTAATAAGTGCTTGCTTTGATTTTAATCAGTGGTCTGATTGGCAAAGCTTATTTCACAGAAGCAATGCTTATGTAGGAAGAATTATACTTGGAGTAGACACATCAGGAAATAATCTATATATTTTAAATATCAGTAAGGGGAAGACACGTAGTTATTGGATGTTTGGATCTGAGATTTTTTGCTAGCAACCAGAAAATCATACCTGTATATGTAAATTATATTGTTGTCTCTCTTTTCAGCCTAGTTTAAGAATTTGTCCCTCCTCTTATGTTTTTCGTGCTTCAAAGAAGCCATTAAAAAAAAAAAAGCCAGTATGTGGTTACTTTGATTTTTCATAACACAGACGAGGAACCCATGTGTATTTCCTAACTGGCCTCATAAATATCTCTGGTATACTCCAGAGTCTACAGTGGTATGGATGATTATGAAATGATGATGATGCTTCATCAGTGTCATTCAAATTATGCACTAGAGACACGATACTGCAAAGCCCACAGCTGAATCATTAGCCCAGTTTCCATATAGTTCTACTATATAGTTCTACTTTCTACACTGTTAGGAGACCTGGGATTCAGTTCCCTCCTGTGCAATAGATGTACTGTGTGACCTTGGATGAGAGGTGGGCCATGGTTTTTCCAAAACAATCCCTTATTCTTGTGTGTACAAATTATTGCAACGAATTCATTTTGTTCGCCTTAATTAATTTTTTAGAGATGCTGATAACCTGCAGCTCCCAGTGATTCAATGGGACTTGTATGTAATTGGTGCTTCTGTAAGATGAGGTCTGTTAGTTCCAGCTGGACTCTTGAACACAGGAAACACAGGAGCACTACAAAAATCAATAGCCAGTTTGGAAATGTTGGTCCTTAGTACTCAGTGCCTTGCTTCCCAAAAATCAAAGTTGGGATAATAATTCCTTTGACAGTGCTTTCAGAGCTGTGAGAGAAAATTGCTGTCACAAGTGAGTCTTGTTTGTTACCGAAGCATCATGAGTGTTTGTGTGCCCAAAATGCTTTTGTAACTGGTACGTCATTATCGAGAGTCAGTTACCAAATTTCAGCTACGTTCCTTCTCCATGCTGTCTTTGGAATCAGATCTTATTGGACTGAAGTGGTTCATGATAAACTTCTTCAGTTTGATAGAAACAACAAAAATTGGTTTTTGGTGGTAGAATTTAACAAGTATCGGTGAGAGGAAAATGGGTTCAAAACCAAGACCCTCGGTACTGTCTCTCCAGAACACAGTGTTGTAAAACACTGTGCTGGGTCTCCTGGCTGGAAGCTCCGTTCTGAAAGGCTGTGCAGCTCATTGAAAGTGCAAGCCCTGATAGCTTAAGATCTAACAGTGTTGCATTATTTGAGTCCTTAATTTTGTTCATAAAATGCTTAACTCTTTTCCTTCTGGCACCAAGAAACTGCTATGTGGGCATTATTTCTATAGATCACATTTTAGAAATGGAGGAATAGACTCTTCAAGAGCACAGAGAGGTTAGGCTTCCTCCTCCCACTGCAATGTGGGGAGAATTCACTTTGTAATTCCCACCTGTCTCTCATCAAACCTGGCACTTATTGGGGTAACGCAGTTGTTCAGAAATTATGCTTAGCGTATCATGAAGAAGGGCTGAGTTTTAATTGAATTTTCGCTATAATCCACAGCTAGGGAGTAGTGGCATAATTAGCTTAGTTTGACACAAAGATATTTCTGTATATGCACCTGAATAAGTCACAGGCATGGGGAATACCATCTACTAGTATTCCTGTCAGAAAAGGATATCTTTTTTCAAAAAAACCCAACCAAACAAGCAAAAAAGCCTACAGTTAGACTTCTTTCCTTCCAGCCCTTGAGACAATGGTGATTTTCACTGCTTTTCAACAGAAAAGCAAAGAATGCAGTGCTGTGGATATTGAATAGATAGTAAAATGGACAGTTCAAACACTCCTTGCATTCATCCAATACACCTTTAATGCTGAAAGCCAGCAAACATGTAGTCCATCCTGATTCCCGTTACTCTGACACAGGAGGTTACTGTAAACTGTAACTTCACCTATACGAGTTTCCAGATTAGCAAGCCTGGAGTCTAGAAGAACTATCAGACCTGATTCTTTGGCTGATATCAATTGTTGTCAAACAACTTCTTCACATTAGCTGAAAATATGCCCCAATACATTCTCAGTTTCGGTCAGTCTTTTAAAGCAGATCAGCAATTGCACGGCTATAGTTGATCCTGTGTAAGGGCAGAAGGATGTTTTGGGAGACTTCAAGTCCCTCAGGCCCCACTGTTCTATGCTACAGCATTGTCTTCAACATCTTGGCATACGTGCCATTGTATTTAGCAAGCGCAGAATCCGAACATAGCTGAAGAAAGCATTTTTCATTCATGTTGTGGATGCATGTGTCTCATGAGTTTAACCATAACACGAGTTTCATCCTATGTGTGGATTATGCAGAGTGTCCTGCCAGCACAGAATCAGCTGGGTGGGATTATTGACAAAGATGATAATCATCTTAGTAAAGAAGTAAAGTCAAACACTTGTGTGGGTAAACTGAATAGCTGTAAAGCTAGCAGTGGTAAGCCTCTTCCAAAGAACAAGGACCTTATTTATGAAAAGTAATTTTCTGCCTGGCTAACTAAATGCAATAGCATTAGAGACCTTAGAAATGGAAAATATCACCAAATTAGACTTAGTTTTATACAAACTAAAATCTTGACTTTTCTGCACCTCTGGTCTCAAGAAATCTGTGGCAGAACATGGGACTGAATTTGACTATGCAGTTCATAACTACTTCATCAGCAAGTGGACAGACTTTCCCTGTGCCGATTTGTCATGAGCTTCTTAACCTCTTTGCCCCATGCAGGCTCCTTTTGGTCAAAAGCATCTGAGAACAACACAGAGGATCAAAGCTGATCAGCCATAAAATCAAGGTCATGGAGAACTTCCTTTGTTTCCCAGTCCTTTATCCTACATTGGCCACGGAGAATTTAGTCCTTGTGCCATGGTCATTAGACTCTCACTCAGGAGTTTGTCTTCAGTATTTATACAGAGGCGCTGGTCTGTGCAAGCTGGTTCTCATTCATCTTTATGGAAAATGGAATTTTCTGATAGTATTTTGTCATTGCTTGTGGGTTTTTAGCTTTTTATATGAAATATTTATTGCATTTTGATGAAGAGTTGACTTGTACAACATAGGCAGCAGTTCTTTTGGACCATCTTATTGGTGCAATTCAGGAGTAATCCTGGTAAGAATGAGGCATCTTGCCTGTGTAACTTGAGCACAGAAGAATTGCTGGTGCAAGTGAAAAAGGCAGGGAGGTTTCCAGGAAGCTTCTGTTGAATTAGGCAGGAGGTTGGAAGGCTGAAGGAAAGCAAGTCCGAGGCTGACTCTATGGACTTTGCTGCAATGGTTTTGGCCTATTCTTTCCAGCAAACTTCAGTGCGTATGAGTAAGATAACCCCTGGGGTTGGCTCTCTGGGTTGTCAAGGTCCTCAAAGAGTAAGACATGTCAAGACAGGCCCAGCTTTACATCCCAGGGAATGAAAAGTTTTATACCTCAATGCCTCTTTATATGAACTCTATGCAATGCTGTTGACGGGTAGTGTCAGATCAGCAAACGCGTGCAGACTCCTGGGGAGCTGTTTGAGGTGATGTGGAAAGGGAGGAGGACTTGTAGTCAGTAGCTTTGCAGAATGATTTGGAAGCAAATATTTGGTAGGTCTGTAGCAAATAAACTTAATTTTCCCTAGAGAAAATAATGCGCCATGTTGAAATTTGACCCTTTTTGTAACGAAGTCAAAACCTTTGTTCTGTATAGTTCTGTCTCTCCTGTTTTGAAATACACACAGAAATGTAGAAAGTCCTGCGAAATGTAGATAATTAAAATATCTCTTTAAAAAGCCAGTGATGCACCCCAATGGAAAGCAATAGCACAACTATGGAATGCCTAACTGAATTAGTATTTTGAGTTTGGTATTGAACATACTGTCTGGAAGTGATCGATGGAGAAGAATCTTAGACTGACAGGCTGGTTTTTATATTGTTGATTGCTGCTCTCTCTCCTCAGCTGATATTGTATTCCTTGAATGTTTCTAGAACAACCGGGGCAAATAAAAAATACATTAACTCGTCCATCGTTTCCAATTGATTTAATTGATTTTTGAACTGGACCTCCACTGGAAAGCAAGCCTTACTGTTTAAAATGTGAAGTATTACCATGAAGGTCAATATATATATGGGGAAATGTGTTTTTTGCTCTCTAGTTATGGAGGTGAGATGTACTACAAAAGAACGTCTATTCAAAAAATCACGGTATTTTGAAAATAAATTAATTCTGAGAGACCTCTGAACAAGGCTGCCTCTCTCAGCAACACTTATGAATGCATTTGAGACAATGGGTGGATCCCCTAAATCAGTATTTCCTGTTAAAAAGTCTTTTGTTGCTGATGACATTGAGATAGCGTATCATGCTGAGTTACGGTAACAGTTAAGAGGTTGTATTACTGAAGCCTGTTTTCATCAGAGTCCCCTTGGATCCTAGCACTTTTAAGTCTTTCAGCTTCTGTATCCCAAAAGACTTTGATCTTAGGGAAGGGATTTAGTGTGATAAATTTAGCAAAGAATGAAAAATGCTGGAAGACTTCTGAACAGAAAGTAATGAGTTTAACCAGGATCTTGTGTAATTTGAAGGATTTATCCTGCCTACAGAACCTCAGGCCACAAAATCTTTTCTTTTCCAGTTTATAGCCCCTGTCACTTACTGCCTGAAGTCCAGATGTGATGATCTGCCCCTTAAAATTGGATTCTTTATCCGAAGTGAAGCTTTTTCTTCCCTTTGCCAGGAGTCACTTCCTCCAAGTGTGTTACCAAAGGGCTGGCTGGTCTGCTGAAGTGACTCTAGCATGGACACGAAGGGCTGTGATAATGTGGAGGATGTTTTTGGTTTTTTCTTCTTTTCTTTTTTTCTTTTTTTTTTTTCTTCCCTGGCAGGGGCAAGGGAAGAGAAGAAATAAAGCCAATGGGGAATTCAGGCTCATCCTTTAGAGAACTGAAAAAAAAAAAATTAAAAAATCTCTGCCATTTGGTATAGTCTGACAGCAAAAACATTGATCTTCAGAAGTAGCTTTGAGATAGGGATAAAAGTCATGCCTGAAAGGCTTAGCACTCTCCAGAGAAGGCAGCAAACTTTCCCAGGGATGAGGACAGCCCCTCTCAGCTTGGGGGCAAGGGAAAGCCACGTTCTTTCAACTGCTGCCTGGGAAATGCTTTTGGAAGACAGCATCTGGGCTCACTCATTTGGGATTGACTCGAGCCTGTTTGCTTTTATCAGCGAAAAACCCAGGAATCTAAACCTTGTTCCTCAGCCCCTGCATGTGCTGTTATGTGAGCCAGCACAAGTGCCTGAAAACGCTTTTCCAAAGAACTGGTCTTTGGGAGATGAAGGTGCAGAGACCACAGGCGTGCTGGGCAACATGCTTCAGCTTCTTTGGCAAGACCACTGGGGATGAGGTAGGGAAGCTGATCTAGGTGACAGTCCCCAGTATGCCCTACGTTTTCAAATAAAGTGAGAAGAGCTGCCAGGATTTCCAAGGGGAAAATGATAGATGTATTTATGTAACATGCTTGCCACGCAACAGCCCAGAGGACTGGACCTGGTGCCCTGGGAAGCCCTGGTCTAGACAGTGCATCTCCCCACATGAACCAACATTCAAAGAGGCAGAACTGAGTCTGCAGAATCTCCTTCTAACTTGGACTAAATCCTGAAGTCTCCTTTTTTTTTTTTCCCCCCTGACATCCAAGAGGATAAATCTCGGTTTACCTGAAGTTTTTTGTATTGTCAGAAGAAAGTTTCTGTTCTCTGGAGTCTTTTTCTGTGCTATGTAGGCTTGCGTCATTTGGGCTCATTAGTCATATTCCTGAGGAGGAAATATCATTGTTATCAGTAAACATAGCTTACTGATAGGCTCCTATTGTTTCAGATTAATATACACAGAAAAGTCTATTAATTTTTTTTTAATGGCCTGATTGATTTTATCCCCCCCCCCAAAGGAATTAGTTCTTTCCTTTATGGGAAAGCCTGTGTAATTAGCGGGGTTCCTTAGAAATTGATGTAATGATCTCTGAAGTGTAATAGAAAATTATAAGCTTACTGTGGGGTTTTTAACTTTATGACAGCAAAGATCTAGTGAGAACTGCAATGGGGGATGGGTGTTCCTATAACCCACCCTGTTCTATCTGTGCCTGTTCCTTTCAGAGCATGAGAGGAGAGGACAGACCCCTCCAGCCACTCAGCTGACACCTTCTTTGCTGTTTCCTTCACCCACTTTCTTCTAGTGCTTTTGTGAGAGAGAGGTCATTGCTTGTAGTAGATGGCAACACTGGCCTGTTTTATAGTACCAGATTTCACCTGGAGCTTTGAAGGACACTTTTCCTTTCTCAAATCACCCTTCTCTGTCTAAAGCTGACTAAAGGAAGTACTGTGCATGCTCAGCTCCAACAAAGATTGTCCTTAAATGGCAGCTATAAACAATCCTTTTCCTCTGGTGAGTTTGTATATGATGGGTCTGAGTAGATTTGTGGTTAGAACAGGTCTACAGCCAAGGATGTGGACTTGTCCGGGGAGAAGGCCATTTTTGCCTCCTCTGGGGACAGCTCTGTCATTGCACAGACCTCGATATTTTTTTGACAAATAAATTTTATGAGATTTAGAATCTTTTCATTTCCCAAAATTTCCGTAGCAACTTGAGTCCAACCGTTTTTTACCAACAGTGAGGTATCCCCATTAACCTGTATTTTATGTGTCTCTCTGAATTCTTTGGCCTATTTGCAGACAGTTAATACTATATAATAGGTTGCAGTTTTGGCAGAGATGAGGTGTTTAGCTGTCCTATAAGTCAACACCTTGTAGCCCTGGTTTGTATCCAGAACATCCAGAAGCAATCTTTTGTTGTAGATTTTTACCTCTTAGAAATGTTTTCAGTGCAATTCTTTAAGATCTTTCATCTGTGTTCTCTATTCTTCATGCAAATTGTAGCCATCTTGCATACATATAAAATATTTCTGTTGCCAGGGCAGGGTGGAGAGGATCGAGACTTCTTGATTTAATAAATATATTTGCCAGTTACTACACTATCACTAAAAGAGCAATTTTACTCTTGAACACTTTTGCAAATAAAAAGATCTTTATTCTAAAATGTGATTGTACCACAGCCGTGGTGTGGCTTAGGTTGTACAGCCATTGCAAATGAAGATGTGACCATGATGCGGAGACACCCACTCAGCTGACCAGTGTTTTGGTTCATAGCCACCATGAAATACCTTAGTGGGACAATATGCTGTCCCGTTTTGGATCTCTGGAGGAGGACACTACAGCACTATTCATGAACTCTTCAACCAATAGCTTAGTTGGCTGCATTTAATTGATGGATTGTAGGTATACAGTAAGTATGACTGTATGTTCAGCTGGTAAGGGAACAGCTAATCACACATTTCCCTGGTAAAGCTCTAATCTGGACAAATGTTCACTATAAAGCATGACTTTTCAGACTGCTGTGGATGAATAGCCCCAATTCACTTAGATAAATAATCAAGTAAAAAAAAAAAAAAAAGCTTTACTGGATACAAGACCAGGGCAGTAGGTGTTTTATTGTGCTGGCTACCTGAGGTAAATAATGGAGGACAGTCAAGTGTGTATCCGGAAATGATACTTAGTGGCTGTGTTCTTCAAATAGGGTAGTGGTTTAATAAGCACAACTCATACTGGAATGGAGAAATACATCACAGTGTTTAAAGAAAACTAAACAAACAAGATATTAGCGTGTCCACTTCAAGAAAAATGTGTCAGTATCTTAAGTCCAAATGTGAAAGCCTTTCAGTTGTCATTATTAAAATGAACTATTATTTCAAAGCAGCAACAGTGGAAACTTGTTTTTACCCTTGCCAATATTTCTCTTGCTGAAGACATTAACCTTTGACGTGCAACAGTACAGTAGCCCTATATTAAACCTGGAGATAGGGTAAACTCTGAAAGCTGGATTGTCTGTCTCTCTATAGAAGACTAGTAAGTTGCATTCCTGGAATTGTAGGGGTTTATCCATTAGAAAAGATGGGATGAGGGAGAGAATCGG
>NW_009215014.1:39089-87066 GCF_000690835.1 Fulmarus glacialis
AAGAGCAAAAGTAAGAAAACTTGTTGAGATAAGAACAGTTTAATACTCAAAATAAAATAATAATAACAAATTGTAATGAAAACTAAAACAACAAGAGAGAGAGGAACAAAACCCAGGAAAAAAAAAAAAACAAATTATACCACCCGGTGACGGATGCCCAGCCAGTCCCCGGGCAGCGATCACTGCTGCCTGGCCAACTCCCCCCAGCTTTATATACTGAGCATGATGTCGTATGGTATGGAATACCCTGTTGGCCAGTTTGGGTCAGCTGTCCTGGCTGCGCCCCCTCCCAGCTTCTTGTGCACCTGGCAGAGCACGGGAAGCTGAAAAGTCCTTGACTACTGTAAGCACTACTTAGCAACAACTAAAACATCAGTGTGTTATCAACGTTTTTCTCATAGGAAATCCAAAACACAGCACCATACCAGCTACTGGGAAGAAAATTAACTCTGTCCCAGCCGAAACCAGGATAGGGTTGTAATAGGAATGAATAATAGTGCAGTTTTTAGGGTATCACACTTTCTTCTGGGTTTTCTAGAGTACTGATTTCCCACTCTTCTCATTTGCTTTGCTTGAGTAAGCAGTTTTTCATGTTCTTAATACTTCCTGTTGTTAATGATTTTCCCAATACGATCATGTCTTCCCTCTTAAACCATTTTCTCCAGCTTGAAGGCTTTTATTATGCACAGCCAAAGAGGTAAAGTCTCAGGCCTACTATTCTGGGGAGAGGAAAAACCACAGGGCACCAGATTTGTAAATGTGTTGCCTTAACCTTTCACTGGGCCCTTTATTTGAAAGTCTTTTTCACAGCTTCAGTTCCAAGCCATTTGAAATCAAATCGTAAGCATTAAAAGATACATAGGTATCATTTACATCTCTGATGAATTGGACACGTGATCAGTGTGGGTTTATTTTTCCTTGCATCTTACATGAAATGGTTATTTACATCAAAGTATCTGTACACTCTTACAGATCACTCTGCTTTGCAAAAATATGTCTGGTAACAGGAGATGTGCGGCCATGAGAAATGCAACTGTGAGTCCCCATGAGTTTGAGCAAGACACTGTGGCAGGTGAGATGCTGAAAATGATTGTAAGAGCCACAGAGAAAATACAAGAAAGCAGCCCAAACCTGAGCAGCAAATGTTGTTGAAGGCTTAGCTATTGAATTTCAAAGGAGCAACATGTCTGGCTTTAACGCTTCTGTTAATCCCTCATGGTAACTTAGAACTGGGCTCAAAATCAGTCATAATTTTAAACTGTCATTCTGTGTTCAAAGGTTGAGTTTTTCCATTTCAAAAAGCAAACAAAATATAAAGTGAGTATTGGTTATTTAAATTGTTTTTCTTTTTTCAGCTTTAATATTTAAAATAGGCTTTGGAATTTGAAGGTATTATTTTACATTTATGAAATAATAGAACTTTATGCCTATAATAATGTTGTATAATACCAAAAAAATATGCTAACACAGATGAATTAATCTGCTCTTCTGAAGTGTATATTTTATTCTTGTGTACATGTTCCCCTTTTGTAAACAAACACAATCCAAAGATACAAGATCTTTAAAAGGAATAGGACAGGTGCTTTGTATGAATGCTATGTCCTGAATAGCTTTTTTGATGTTAAAACAGTCAAATACTATTGATTTCCATCTTTTTAGCCTCTTGAAGGATTAACTTAAACATTGCTTTCAAGAGCGAAGATACTATGGTAGTTTACTGAAAAGATCTCGGTAGCAGACATTGTACATCCATTCTGTGTTCTGCCTTTTCTCATGCTGTTTTACAACCAGTATGGACTACCCTATATAGAAAATCTTCACTTCCATGATTCAGTGTCAGTGAAAGCCTGACAAAGCTAAATGAGATCCCCTTCTTTGTTAGGTTTTGGATCAGATCAATTGTCCTCAAAATATGAAATAAACAGAACTGGCTGTTTCTAATTCCTGGTGAAGCTGCAGAAAGACCATTTTTGCCTCTGTCCCCTCTATAAATTCACTGTGTTCTGCCTTAGCCCTGTTTTTCTTTGAAAAAGTCCAAGGCTGACCTTCTCCCAGATGCTGCTAATTCAGGTATCAGTCTCATTTCCCAGTCCCTTACCCAAGCCATTTCCCTGCCATGTACAATGAAGAAAGGAACAAAAGATGAAGCATTTCCCTTCCTCACTTACCATCCAGGGGACTATGTGTCTATTAAGTGTTAAATGAAAGAGAGTCAATGACATCTGTCTCTTAATTAAAGCGGACAGTTGGAGTTGGATATACCCACAAGACTTTATTATAATAGAGGCAGCCAGAAGAAGTGGTATCAACAGACTTATTAGTAACCACAGAAAGAAGGTGTTAATTAGGGAATGTGTGATCCTACCATCAGACCAATTTGGGGAAAAAAAAAGGTGAATGATATGGAACTGAGCTGCCAGCGATATAATATATCATAATTATTGTGCACATTACACTGGCATTAATGGTAGTGGCATAGCAGGGTGGGATGCTGGTTAATTCACATTAGTGTCAAGTCAGGCAGTTAAAGCCCTAAAAACTAAATGAGGAAGTCTAATTGCCTGTTCAGAACCAAACAACATGCACTTTGTTACCAAATTCCACCATTAACAGCCCGGAAAAACACTTGTGGCTGACGAGAAGGGACAGCTGAATTGTCGAATGTAAGGAGGGAACGGGCTGGCTGGGCATCGGGTACAAGCAGCGGTACTTGTGTAGCAGCACTGCAGGAGTGCAGGGCTCTGGAGAGCAGGTGCTCGTGCTAAAGAAACGCATGTGGTCATTATGCTGGAGAGCCTAAAAGCAGAAGTCACGTGCAAGTTAAGGATAAACAGCAACTTTATGGGGTCAGTACCTGATAGTGATTTCCACTGAGATTTGGAACAGAAAGCAAGCAGCACAGCTTGATGTGAGCAGGATGGAGATCCCATGTGTGACTAAGCTGCAGAGATTAGACGTGATGTGATCACTAGCTTTCATGATCTAAACTGAAGATACAGGTCTTCTTTCATCTGCACATAAAGCAGAACCTTTTCCTGCCTTATATCTAGCCTTAGTGTTTTTTGTGGCTCAAAGTTGATGAAAAACTTTGCTTTTATGTGACTCAGAAAAATACTAGAGTCTGATTTCTTGATAGAAACAGATTTCCTGTGAAGAAAACATTGTCTGTCCTCAGGAACACACTCCAGCAGCATGTCTTGATGGACCATTGTTTTTCAGCATCCCTCACGATACCTCAGCCGTAGGTAGTTTTAGTTCCTCGATGGAGCTGCCGGTCATTGAAATTATTTCTGGCAAGCCGACACTGTTATACACTAATATATAGACAATACTGACCTGTTGTTATGGCCATCTTTGGTGGTAGTGCTGTAGTTCAAGTAACAGGTATCTGTTGCTGGAAGTTGGTTTACCCAGTTCGGGTGTCACTGTATGCAGTCACATTCAGACTGGATGTATGAAATAGTGACCAACCAGCATGAACATGTAGGTTGAAGATTTTAAAACCAAAGCCCAGTGGACCCAAACCCTTCCATGATATACACCGGGTTCAACAGAAAGGATTTCTTTCATATATTTCCATTTGATGGTGTGGCATTGGCATTTTCTAAACAAGCCTCTCATAACATCTCCAGCTGATATATTCCTGCGGGTGACAGAAAAACTTTCTCATGAGCCTTTACACACCAAAGGGTCGTAAGGGAGGGCTGGTATTTGGCCAGAGGCACAGGTGATAAATAGTGTAGTCACATTGCAGCAAGGGTGTTTCTGGGCACATGAGGCTTTAAGTATTTTGATAAAGCAAAAGAATTTCATGTGCCCGAGCTTTCCAGGTTTGTTCCTTCCCACTCCCCCCACCCCCAACCTTTAATTTTAGAAGTATAGGTGGAAGCAGCCAGACTTTTTCCTGGTTAAGTGAACTCACTGAACCAACTAGCTGATTTGCTTTTAATTTAAAGCAGGAGAGGGGAGAGAAAAGATTGATCTGGAGTATGTAGACCAATAGAGTAGGACCTGAGCTTTAATTTGACTTTCGTGTCCTCATTGTGGAGCAGCAGTTGGTCCATGCAACTCAGGGAAGTCGCAGTAGGGCTTACAGACTATGGTATCTGGTAAAGTTTATCTTTCTTATTGAAAGGTTGGTGCTCTTTAGCCCAGAAATGTGACTAAGCCTGCCCTTGGAGCTGTGCCTCTGCCCTGTGGGTGTAGACAGGGCATAGCATGATGTGGATGTGGCTGCTGAAAAATAAACCCTAGTCTCTTCCCGGTGTAGTTCCACATTATGGTGTCTGCGATGTTCTTCGTGCTGGGGTAGCATCCTGCTGTACTGTTCATTCTTTCCATGTCAGGGCCTCTAACTTCATCCAAACAAACTCTCCTGTAAAAAAAACCCCATAGCTATTGCTGTTCCTCAGTCTCTCCTTTTTTCTGTCTTTTAGCAAAAATTTAAGCAGCTTTTTTGTAATTACACATTTTTTCTGCTCATTTTCATAATATGCTCTTTACAATCAAGATTTAGTTTTACTTGGGCTGCTTCTGAAAAGGAAAAACAAAGTTGGTTTAATGCAATGGAAAAGCAGAGCTATATTCCTCCAGAGATAATTACTTTGAAGATAATTACAGTTGAAAAAAAGGACTGTCAAAACCCTTTCACTTATTTTTCGTGGGATTTTTAAAAAATTGTCTCTTCTCAGCAGAAATGAGTTCTGGCTTTGCTTGCACCAGACTACAAACTCAGAAGTAAGTTGGACTACGCTCATCTCATCCTCTCCCCAGGGGGCCCAGCACCAGGCGCCTCAGAAGACAATATGGGAAATCCTACAATAGGCAGAGATGGAATAATCTTGCCCAAGGAGAGTTTTTTCTACTAACTTTTAAATATTTAGAGTTTGGCTCAGAAAGTAGCTTCACAGCATGTCAAACGACATATGCTATCCCTGAGAATTGGGCCCCTGATCTCAGCTCTCTCGGTGTGCCTCCAGGAAACTGCACTCAGCTCAGCTAAAAACACCAGCCAGCTTGAAATCAGACTGTCTGTAGGTCTTTCAGAAAGGATGTGGGTTTATAGTCTGTGATCCTTTTAAACTTCGCTAATCTTCTTTGCAGGAGCATATTCTGAGGTGGTTTCTCTTTAATGCTGTTCAGTTCCACTGCTTATATACTGTTAGTCTCACTGCCAAATGAAGTACCTCAATCAAGCCAGTGCTATTCCTAATCAGAGCAGGCATCCCAGGGTAATTGAGTGATTTCCTTCTGGGCAATGCGAAGCCATTAGCAGGTTCATACCATTTTCCCCTTATTTAATTACACCCCAAGGAGAGGACTGAGCTGGTAGAAGAGCTGAAGGCTGAGGTGACCCAGTAAGGACTCCAGGCACGAAGGCTTCTTTTTAATATTTCATGCAAAATCCTTGCAGCAGCCTACAGCAGAAGGGGCTTCAGTTTCACTCAGTGCACACATGCAATGGCTTCTATTCATTGCCACAGAAATATCCATTTCTGAGGCTATCATACAGAATCATCAAATGTGTATTAGCTTTTTGAGGTCCAGCAACTCTTCCCAGACAAGGTGATTGAACCAAATAGAGATCTGATGCTGAGATCTCCCTTTATTCCCTCGGGGAGGTTCAGTAGCAGTATTGCCAGAAACAAAACAGAGCGTTTGTGTCTGGTGCAGTTAATGAAACCCACAATAATAACGAAGTAAAGTCCATTGTACTGTGAAGGCGTATGTTTTGGCTCAGACCTCCGTGTGTGGGGGTGGTGGGAGTGCTCTCCTTGCGCTGTTAGCACAGTGCTTTTATGGTGCTGCCAAGGGTACGCCTGGTATGTCACACACTGCTGCAGGGCTGTGGTGCCAAGAACTGCAGGGAGCGCTCAGGCAGCCACCTGGAGCAGCAGGGAGATGTTGTTTCCTCTCCCCTCCGCACCCCTGCTTAGGACCTATGACTGGTTTCCCCCTTCTTCTTTGTAGAGGAAAGTGCTCTCCGGAGAACTATTCAAAACAGCTGCAATCTCCCACCTGCGCCTGGGCATACACCCTATTCTGCATCTCCTCTCTGCTCGTGCAGAGGTGACTGATTTTGCTCGAGCCCTGGATTTAGGTGGGCTTACCTGGCTGATCTGGTGAATGTGGAAGCTGAGCAGTTTCCAGTGGAAATGCAGCTTTGCTAGCAGTGTTTATTTAGGTCCTGTGACAATCTGCTCTTATGCAGACGTATTTCAACTTTTATTCATTTTTTATGTATGAATTACTTTTTGCACTTAAAAAGGCCAGTTGCAAGGATGGGATACTTAATAGGAGAAGCATGGCTGAGAGGGGGAGAAAGCAATGTAAGGAGAATGGGTGGAAAGCAAGTTGAATATTAAAAATCAGGGTTCACATCAAGGTTTGTGCCATTCATTTCAGCTAGAAGTTCTGCTTACGAATCAATGTTCTCAAGAAATTTGATAGTCTGCAAAGCCAGAAGTCATTTCCTCTAGTGAGGAGTTTTAGTTATTTAGCAATTAGAATGCATTCATAGCTAGAGAGAAATTTCATTTTGCTTTGCCTATGACTGTTGAAAGAAAAACCCAACAATGAGTTTGCATCTAGCATTGCAAAACTGAGATCAAGACACTGAATAAGTCAGACCTGCGGTGTCTCAAGATTTTAGGGCTTCGCACAGGACTCTCTCTAGTCCACTGTGAGTGTACTAATGAAATCTGACTGTCTGCAAGTGAACTATCAGCATGCCTGACCATTTGGTTTACACAGCTAGCCATCTCAAACTGAAGCTCCTTGCCATGTCGTTCGGTATTTTTATTTGATCATTTAATCCTTGCTGTTCTTAAACTTTGTCATGCTGAAAGCACACCCAAAAACTTGCACCATAGGTAGAGACGACAGAGTCATACTGTTCGCTCTAGTATTTAATGTTTTTTAGTTTTAGTATTTTTGTTAGGAATGCCTGCAAACCCAGAAAAATTTGAGCAGAAAACCTACAATAGAATCATAGAATCATTAAGGTTGGAACAGACCTCTAAGATCATCAAGTCCAGCCGTCAACCCAACACCACCATGCCCACTAAACCATGTCCCTAAGCGCCTCATCTACACGTCTTTTAAATACCTCCAGGGATGGTGACTCCACCACTTCCCTGGGCAGCCTGTTCCAAGGCCTGACCACTCTTTCAGTAAAGAAATTTTTCCTAATGTCCAGTCTAAACCTCCCTTGGCGCAACTTGAGGCCATTTCCTCTCGTCCTATCGCTGGTTACTTGGCAGAAGAGACCAACCCCCACCTCGCTACAACCTCCTTTCAGGTAGTTGTAGAGCGCGATGAGGTCTCCCCTCAGCCTCCTCTTCTCCAGGCTAAACAGCCCCAGTTCCCCCAGCCGCTCCTCAGCAGACTTGTTCTCTAGACCCTTCACCAGCTTCGTAAATAAAGTACCTTTGACTTTCCTCACCTATTTAAAAAATAAGTAAATACATAATTTAGTACCTGAAACTTTCTTTTTAATAGAAATGTGCTAGGATTTTTTTTTTTTATGGCTTTGTCCTGGTTTCAGCTGGGACAGAGTTAATTTTCTTTCCTAGTAGCTGGTATGGTGCTGTGTTTTGGATTTAGTATGAGAATAATGTCGATAACACACTGATGTTTTAATCGTTGCTAAGTAGTACTTACAGCAGTCAAGGACTTTTCAGCTTCCCGTGCTCTGCCAGGTGCACAAGAAGCTGGGAGGGGGCGCAGCCAGGACAGCTGACCCAAACTGGCCAACAGGGTATTCCATACCGTATGATGTCATGCTCAGTATGTAAAGCTGGGGGGAGTTGGCCAGGCAGCAGTGATCGCTGCTCGGGGACTGGCTGGGGCTCAGTCGGGGGGGGGGGAGGAATTGCTTTTATCATTGTTATTATTATTTTCCCTTCCTTTCCTGTCCTATTAAACTGTCTTTATCTCAGCCCACGAATTTTACTTTTTTTTTTTCCTGATTCTCTCCCCCAGTGAGTGAACGGCTGTGTGGTGTTTAGTTGCCTGCCGGGTTAAACCACATCAGGCTTGTAAAATAATTTTACAGTTACCTTTGCCTATTATTTAACAATGTAATTATTTCAAAATGAATAATCAAAATATTTCAACTACACATAGTTGTGAAATCAGGAACTTTGCAACCTGTGGTGTCTAACACAGAACATTCAGACTAGAAACTCAGAAAGCGAATGACCACTTTTAAAGACAAAGACCTTCCCTTACTTAGGAATTGAAATTCGGTGCATCTTGGAAAGGGTCAGTCATTTCTTTAGACTAAGTATTCCTTGTTAATGAACACAGCATTTTTAAAAGAAAGACTACTTCTTGTTATTTCTGGTATATAAAAATGCAGCCCTAGAGAACAGATTACACTTGTTTACAGCTGTTGCCAACTTTGTAGGCTATGGGCATAGTCTTGCTCTCACTGAATTCAGTAGCAAAATCCTGATGTATTTCATTGCACAAATAGATATTAATTGTACATAACCTTTTATTTTAGTGGTCCAAGATATAAAGTGCCATTTTTGCAAAGTCCTTTTTTTGCTGCCATTGCACCTTAACAGCCACTACTATGAAGGAGTCTGCAACGATGTCTTGGAGAAGGTGTGATTGTGGGATTCATTTCCAATACCCTGTAGCCTGAGACTTTGGTGGGAGCACGTTTGATGAATACTAAACAGCCAGCAGTGACTCTTGTAGTCAATTGGCTCCACATTGCACATGGCTGCACACATCTCTGGATGTGTGTTCATTAGAACACACACACAAGAAATTCAATAAAAAGTGACAAAACAATATCCAGAAATTAGAAGTGCTTGATATTTCTCCAGTTAAAGATAATGAGAGAAAAGTAGCAAATAGAACTGTAATCACAGTTTTAAAAAAATGCAGAGATAATTTGGACTGTTTCTATTTCTATTGTAAATAGAAGCTTAGGTGACTAAGGGCTTTAAAGTGTAATTAACATTTTCTCCTGATAAGCTTCATACTGTTTTTCCCCTCTTATTTTCTTCTGCCTTTTATTTTCTCAGCTTGTTTTCCATCTACCATTGCATCAGAGAAAAATAACTAGTAGCTGCTAAATTAACACTCACAGATGGGCAATTTTTAATAGAACTTCATCCTCTCCTGGTCTAATTAATGATCCCTAAGCTTCCGCTGGTCCCTCCAGTGATCCTTTGACAAAGAGTGTCTTTAAAACCTCTGGAAGTTTTAACTTTACAAGGGGAGAGTAAAGTGAAGTGAAACTGGAACTATTTAGGGTGGGATTAAGGAGGATTAATAACAAACGTGCTTTGGAATGCCTTTTGATAAGGGAGTCAATCCTACACTAGCTTCTATGGAAAGTTTTCTTTACTAGACTGATTCAGATCTCACCGGGGCTAATCAGAGTATTTATTTTGATTTCAGTGGCCTTTGGGTCTGGTTCAGGGACCAAGTTCTGCCTTGAAATGGAAGGAACCATGGCACTTCAACATCACTGTTAGTCACAAGAGCTAGTGAATGTCCAGCTCAGAAGCTGTCACCTTCAGGACCACATATCTGTGTTATAAAAGGGAACAAAACATGAGTCTGGCCAATGGCCCTATAAAGAAAGAGCACAATAAAATGCAATACCTCTAGATAGGGATGTGAACCAATTAGGAATGGAAAACTAACATGGATTCTTGGGTTTGTATACAGCCCATACTTTGTGTTGCTTTGTGCTTCCTCTTGTCAAGTTCTCCCCTCCTGATGGTTAAACTGTGTAAACCTCAACCATATGGGCTGATTTATTTTATTTCATTTTAAATTCAGTCATTGCTGTTAAGACACAAGAATGGAACTGGAGAGAGAAATGTATTATTTGGCATTCATGAAAAGTTCTGTTGACATATCTTCGAGCTCTCTGGCTGCCTTGCTGTCTGGGACTTGAATGGCTGAAGGGCTATTAGGGATATTCCTTTTGCCGAGTGTCTAACTGGATTCAGTCATAAGCCTTTGATAAATGATATTTGTACAATCTTGGTATAGAGTATTCTGCTAAATTTCCCAGTTGATCTGTATGTTGAGCTGCTCCTTTTCTCCAGAGCTAGCATTGCTCAGACTGCCTGGGCAGGCTGCTCTGCTAGGGCAGGCTTGCCTGGGTGTCCCACAAGGGTGGGGACACGGTGTCCCACAGTACCGAAGCAGGACAAGCAGAGCAGGTCTGGTGATGGCAGCCAGGGTCTGGCACAGTCCAGCGGTGATGAGGCAGGGCCAAGGTCAAGCCGGGATGTTCAGTCAGCAAGCCAGGGCTGTGACTGGCAAGGTGCGGGGCTTAAATGCAGCTCCCAAGCAAAGCCGGAGAGATCTCTGACATGAAAGCTTCTCACAGCTTTCCTGCACAGCTTTTCACACAGCAGTCAGACCCAAGGTTATACAGCCGCACCACATCCAAGCTGGCTTGGAGCACAAGCAGCCAAACCCCAGGAAAGGGGGAGAGGTTGGAGAGCTCCTGCAGCTCGCTCAGGTCCCTGACAGTCTGCTCCAGCCCTTCGTGGCTCTTACAGGTTAACAGAGTAAAGATGCACCGTCCCTGCAAATTACTGCCCAGGACTATGGGACCCCAAGTCTCTTCCCTTTAATCGCTTTTTTGGGGTGCTCTGGGCTGACGTGTGGATGGACAACGCATTGGATAAAAGCCTGCCTCTCCTTTGCTCTGGGTGATTCATTTTCTGATGCTGACTCAAAATCAGATTAGACAATGCCACATCAGAAGAGCTGAACAGACTGGGAAGAAGAGTCTAGGAACTGGGAATGATAGAGATAAACGTTATCTTGCTTAGCAGGGCAATAGCTCCTGGATCCACTGATGGAAACAGTAGCAAATAGCTTGATAGAGAGATTAAGATGGGAGGGGGGGCTGGAGAAAATGGTTGGTTGAGAAAGGAGACTAGAAAAGGAAAGTGAATGGAACAAGAGAGAGCAAACTAATCTGAGGGGAGACGTATCAGAGCAGAGGTGAAGCATTTTGCATGCTTCTCTCTTGATTTCCCATCCTGACAAGTGTTTTGTGTAATTATAAAGAACAGGAGCACAAATGGGACTCAGATGCACAACTCCCACTCATTTTCATTTTCTTAAAATTTTGAAGCTAGTGTGATTTTAAGAGGGTCTCCCACCATCTTATCAGAAATAAAACCTATTAGTTTATCCAAAGCCTGCTGAAAGCAAGAGAGTCTCCCCCATTAATTTCAATGTCTTCTACTGAGCTCTAATAAAATGTCACTAAATAAATAAATTACTAAAATGAAGCTGTCAGTCAGTTTTCATAGCATCAGACTATATTTCATGAGCTGGAAGATACATCACCCAGAAAGTCTGAAAGCACAGTCGGCTGAATCAGCTTCTGCTACACAATTATGGTAAACCTGTCGATCAATATTGTGTGCATTTTTAATACCTTCATATTGAGGCTTCTGATCTCTCTGTATTAATGCTGATAATAGTTTTGCTTCTCTCTACAATCAAATAGCTTAAGCCTGAGGTCTCTTCCTTCTTGCCTCTTGCTCCCACAGTTAATTACTCCTTCAGCTCTGGAAAGCAAATAGGGAGTTCTATTACTTTATTTTTACTTATTTTGAAAGCAAAGAAGGAAAGCATCAACACCAGGAGATGGGCTGATGGAGTGCAGACCCATGTAGACTCTATTAATGCAGTCCCTCGTAATAAGCCTTCATAAATCCTTTTAAATATGGAAGTCTAATGAGCAGCATCTCACCAATAAGAGCTCATTATTCACCTGTCATGAAAATGCATTTAGCAGTATAATCTTCTGTGTTCAGCCTTCCCCAGAACTTGGCTTCAGCTCTCTGCTTTCCCCTTCCTTGCTTTCCCCCCTGGGCTCTGCTATTATGTGTCAGTTGTTTCAACACCGTCACGGTTGGTCCAGCTCCAGCGTTGTGGCAGGATGCACAGCAGAGCTATTCCTGAGGAAGAGGTTCAAGTTTCTTTGAGGAGCTCTGAGTCTACCTGCCTGCCATGCAACTCACAGTGGGGGTGAGAGGATTTTCAAGGCTATAAATCATCATCATCATAGCTTAATTTGAAGACTAATGTATTTGAGTTCCTAAGACAATGTTGAATTCTGTTAAGTTGTGTGCAAGTCAAGCTTAAAGATGCCTATAGGAAGCACCTTTAGGAGTTTAGGGGCCGTTTAAGTAGCTTCCATGGTTTATCCTAATATTTAGAAAACTAATTAATAGATAAAAAGTAGGACACTTTTCTCTTATAGATTCTGATTTTTCGAGTCACTGACTTAACTAATTGTAACAGACTGCAGATCGCATCTCCAGCTTACAACCTTGCCTGTCATTGCTGCAGTGCAATCCATACACCTCAATATGAATTGTACTTTACACAGGATTTTAGCTGAAACTCAGACTTAATCCTCAATATATTTTATGAAAACTTTTAGTTACCACAGGGGGTAGTTTCTGCAAAGTACAGTGCAGGCAGCCTCTTACATCAGTTAAAACCCACCAGTTTCATATGGGCGCAGAGGCTCCATGGAGGATCAGAGCCATGGTTTGTGTAACAAACTACAAGCAATGTTGAAGTGTGCAAAACCTACAGCTGTTCCTCAGAAAAAGTCAGCTTATAATTACCCCTCTCGTATAAACTATCAGACATTCATGAACTGCACAATATATCACATTCATGCAAATGCCAGTCTAACTTTCCTAATGAATGCAAATCTTAATAATCCAATATGTCAGAATATAGCCACAGACTCATAATCCTCTCTGTCTGCCATTTGATTCTTTCCATTCAGATCGTAATTTGTAGTAGATCTTCTATTTGGAAGCTGCTGTGGCTCATACCATTTGTATCAAGGCCAAACTGGTAACAGCACTACGATCTTCCAAGGAATTGGTGTAATCAAAACCAACTATTATGCCGGTTTTGAAATGGAAAATTAATATATATTAAATTTCCCTGTTGTCAAACTATGTGTAACTGGCTTCTTCCAGTAAAAAAAATGACTGAAATCATGACCAGCAGCTCAGCTGCATGCAGTCCTAAAGAGAGGATGGTCCTGAGCAAAGAGGTATACTTAGTGATTTCAGAACAGACGTATGACAAGAAACAAGGTTTTATTGGTTGGCTTTGCCTTAGTTCTAATATGTAACACGTTGGGCACAATAACAGTAAACATTTCAAAAATGTCTAGGTTGGATAGGAGCTTTTTTCCCATTTTCAAAAGTGACACAGACCTCCAGGAGTTTATCTCAGCTGCTTTCAGTAGGATTGGACTCCTAAGTTCCTTTTCAAAAAGGAATGGTCTAAATCTGCCAGAGTTTACCAGAATTTACAATTTCTTTTCTGGGAGAAATACCAACATTTAATGTTTATTTTCAGCCCAAATTGTTTGAAAAGATTGAAAATTACTATTTTTTTTTTTCCCTTATAGAACACAAACTTTTAAAAATAGATTTGGACATGGAACTATTTACCATTCAATAATTTTTTTTTTTTTTTAAATGAAATTAGAGTTAGTCTTTTAAGTTAGTTTAGTACGCAAATTCAGTTGTCCAAAGTGACACATTACATGTTATTCATGTAGGTTTATATTTGTTGCACTTGCTGATCTTGAATTAAGCATATTGGTTCTGCTCAATAACAGGTCACTACCATATAGCTTCAGGTGAAATAATGTAATTTGATTTTCCAAAAGAAGACTTTCTTTATGTTGAAATTGATTATTTTCTGAAAAACTGTTGATTCAGTGGAAATTAAGTTTTTAGTCAAAAATCATTTGAACAGTAAATGCTCATTCAGTGCTAACACAAGAACTGCTCCAATTTTACTGTTCAGATACGCCTGTGCCATAGTCAAAGCAATGCTTTGAATGCAGTGTAGCTATTGCCAAGCTGGCTTTAAAGTAAAGCTGTTGGGATGCTGGGCATAAATTTAAAAAAATAAAATTGCAGCAGCACAATATCGGAGTCTGATTTGGCCTGCTGAGAAGCAGAGCAAATTACTCCATGCTGAGATGTGACTCAGTAGTGTAGGCATAGTCCGTCTTTTTAGGCTATATTTGAAAATGTGCAAAATGCTTTGTTTGCATTTGATTTCATTGGAAGTCACATGCCCCGTTGCTCCACATTTCCTCCTGGTGAAATACTTGCGTCTCTCCTAAATGTCTCTTGGAGTGAGATCTCTCTGACACAGCTCCCATCAGTAAAATGGGAACTGTTAATATTCTCTTACTTAATAGAGGGTTTTAATCACTTTGAAGTTAAGTGATAAAGTGATGCTATATTATTGAAGCAAATAGCCTAAGTACCTAATGCATAAAATAGCAGCTTGCTAAAATCTTATAAATTTCAGGGTGAATCATGACTGATGTGAAATGAAACAGCATTTGCATTTCACACAGTGACTCAACCTCTGCTAAAATAGCTGACAATACCTGAGACAAACCAGTAAGGATCACGTTAAGGCACATAATACTGGTTTGTTTGAACAAGTACTTATAATATGTTTGTGCTTTTAACATCAGGAATGTAAAAGTTTATTTTTGGAAATTATTCTCCGAAGGTGACTGAGAAGCAAAATGCAGTTTTAGAGAAGTGCAGAAAAGGAAATCGTTTCCAAGCTGAAAATGGAATTTATTTTCTTCCACAGTGGTTATTGATTTTCTTTTTTTAAAAAAAAAATCTCCTGTGGGATGAAAAAAAAGCCTTTCTGGTAAAACACTTCTGGCACAAACACAGTTGAGTTAAAATGTATTGGCATAAAAATGTTATTAAAATTTTTCAACATTTCAGGACTTCCCATTTCCTGAGCCTGCTGCTGTGTTTGTGGAGTTCAGATATTCTCCAGATCAAGACACTATGGAGAATGGTGTTTTTCTAATCCTTATAATTAGCAATGAAAAGACAACTGACATCCCTGGGATTTTGGGTAAGAGCTTCTGTGAGCACATTCTTCTCTCCTTTCAGGTGTAAGTACTCCACAACACACATTTAAGCAATCCAGAAAAAGTAATTTGGGAATTAGTTGGAACTTTACTGAGCAGATTATAATGGAATGTTACATGTAAAACATTCTTTAAATGTACAGAGATTGAGGGGTTTGGAAATAAATAACAGGGACTTATCAGTTGGATGCTGGAGACTGTGCAGTCACAAATCAAAATTAAAAAAGAGAAGGTAAGAAATGGAGGCAAAGATATAGGAAAAAGAGTCTTAGAACACTCAAGACTGTAAGAGGGCTGCTGGCTTAGGAGCAGGATATTTTGAAAACTTAGATACAACTAGGAATACTAGTTATAATGGTCACAATTTTGTACATTAACCATTTAATTGATATTGGTGACCAAAATATAATTCAAATTGGCCTTATAAGATTTTCACTTCAGATGTAGCATGAGGATTTATAGTTTTTGTCAATGTTCATGTTGAACAATCCCAGGTATATGGGTAATCTGATAGGTAAGGTCATACTAGCTGTGGTGTAAGTCCAGTGGGATCTGATGATGTGTGCCATAAATTTTAGCTGCTATATAGTTAAAGACATATGTAGGTACTTGAGCCACGTGTTTGTCAAATGCTGAAGAAAGGCAAGAGGAATCTCTGAAGAGGGGGAAAAAAAAACCTTAAGAAGTTAGGATGTCATCTGAGCAGGACATTTGCCTTGCAGAGTTTACAAGTGTGATTTGTAAGTACAGGACGAGATTAAATACCTTGGGCAGGACCACATCCATTTTATGAGAAATGGATGGCAGAGATGGCAGAGAAATTCCATGGCAGGGAACTTGAACAACCACCACAACAAGCAAGAACTGCAAAGTTTCACCCGGTCACAGTATACTAGAAAAGCTGTCTTTGCTTCATCAGCAGCTGTGGCCAGAGTCAACCAAGTCAAGCACTTGGTCCCCCCCAAAAATATGCACATTAGGGCCACAGTAAATTACACGTCTGTGGCATATTGTCCATCTTAGAAAGTTTGGCTCTGGCAACAGAACTTCATAAAGTGCCAGACCATACCTCTAACTTCCTTCCTATCTGAAATCATTCACTCTTTTTTAATTCTGGAAAATGAATTGTGCTGCAGTTTCATACACATACAAGCTGTCAGCAATCCCCAAACCTTATTTTTACCTGAAGTATTTGTTGTAGCAATAGCGCAGGAAATGTTGTTAAAACTCTTCTAAGCAACAACCAAACCCACAGCGTTAGTGGTTATTTCTATTTCTACGCTTCTCTATAGGCCTCTGTTTTCAAAAGCGCCTTGTGCTGGATTGCCCACTTGAAGATGTCATTTGGGGCTGGATTCAGCAGGGTGGGAGTTCGGTGGCTGATGAAGAAGCAAGCCCCTTAGGGGCTTCTCAAATCAATCACTCTGGAATCTACATTGCTAAATACACTTTCTTTTAGTTTTGTTTCGTCATAGGGGAATCATAGAGAAGCTGAGAACTCGCAGCACACTGTGACACAATGAGATTACTGCAAAGTGCATCAAAAGAGCACACAACCGGAAAGCGCAAAGGATCCTAAAAGGACCCCTTTGAAAACAACACATACTCAGGAGATGGCTTTAACACAAAAAGTTGACAAGTAGTATCATTCAGTATCTTATTAAACCATTTTTTCTGCCTTGTAGGTTGTGCAGGTAGCAGCACACAAGTCTATGAAAAAGTTCATAGCTAGCCTTTACCCAGAAATGTTTCTTTCCTATTTTTGCTTTGAAAAATATACTTTTAAATGAACAGCATTGATAGTACTGCAAACATCAGTATATCTATTTCAACCATGGCATAATAGATAACTTTTGGCTTGTTTTTAATGCACAGTGCAGCCATTACAACATAGCTTTATTGAGACGTAAAACTTTTCCTAGCATTATCTGTCATCATATGCAGTGTTGATTATTAATTTGCACTTATAAGTGACCCCAGATAAAAAGCAAGCACGATCCTCTCAGATAACTGACACTGTGCAATATTTTAATTGCAGAATAGGTTCTGCTGGATTTTTGCTGCGTAGGTAGGTATGTAGATAGATTATACAAAGGTTGAACTGCACGTAACTTTCCCTTTTTAAAGAAGACTGCTGAGAAAGCATTTACAACCACTTGGGTCTCTTGAGGACTTCCATTTTGCTTAATTTCAGATCGTATTTTGAATCTACACTGATCATTTGGTATGAAGGTTACAGTTTTGTGTGTTTGAATCATTCTCTTGAATGTTTTGTTTCTGCACAGTGTGACATAGCCTCAAAATGCCAAATTTCACCAGCATAAAACAGGAACCAAACATTCATTGTGTCGATACACCATGTATGTGACTGATTTTACTATTTTCTAATCTAGTGTGTGTTATAATATACTGAAATGGGTGTCCAGGACATGCATGAGAGCAGAGAGGAACTCTGCATATCTAGAATTTCTAGGAATCCAGGAGCAATTAAAAAATCCGTGGAAATCTATTCTGCAACTATCTCTACCCCACACCCCTGCTCCTGTGGTTCTGCCCAGAGCCCGTGTTGTAAGGGTAGAGGTGGCTCACATCCTTCTCTGAGATCCCACAGAGCTGCACCTCAGTTCCAGGTGAGGAACAGGGGTGGGAAGGCACATGCACTTCCTGAGGCCAGTGCTTCTTGCGTTTAACTCATGAGGCATGTTCCAGTGTTCAGTTCTCTTACGGTTTTTTTTACAAATGGTCACTCTTTCAGTCTGTAAAACCTTACACTCAGAACTTTTTGAAAAGATTAGCACTGCCAGCAAACTCCAGAAGGGTCAATTCCTATTACTGCACTCCTGATCTTCATTAGCTAGACTTCATTACAATGACAATGTCAATAGTAAGTCATCATGTGTGCACTCAGCTGAGCACTTTGCATTTGAAGTGAAAGCCAGGAGACAGCTGTATGTGTTGCAAGAGGAAAGGAATGCTTCTGGGCTTTGTGTTTTCTTACTAGACTCCAGGGGCAGAAATGCGGCGCCTCAAATGTATTATCATACAAGTGGTATAGGAGTGACGATCAAATCATCTTACCCTAATATTCGGTCATTAGTGGTCAATAACTGTCACCTTATTTAGCTGTTGTTGGTTGCACATCACTGGTTTATTCTTATGAATTCTGATAGATTTTTTTGATGCTAAATAGGTTAATCCCTCTTCCCAGCTGAAAAACATGAAGTTAGGTGCAAAAGGCCCCAAAGTAAGAAGAATTACTGGGAAAAAATTAGAGAAGTGTAAATCAAGAAAGTAATATTGAACTTCAGAAGACAGCATACAATAATATGACACTTTATTCCACTGCTGCCTGAGGTTTATATATACTACTGTCACTTTCTTACTGTTCTCCACCACTAGTAATTTTCTTTCAATCTAATTTTTATTTCCCAAGGGTTTGCCAAGGTTAAAAGTGCTAGAAAACCAATGACTATTCACTTGCCAAAGGACAATAAATTAAATTAACCGTTGTTGGTAGCCAAGTCAGGTCAGAACTATTTATATGTAAATAGGTGCAAAACCCTGATGGCATAGTGTATGATTATTAGCAGCTCATTGCAGACTCCGTATTGAAAATTAAAGACACTGGAAAAGCAATGTGTTTCCTTTCAATTCTGCCTGACAGAATTGAACATCTGAAAACATCTGAATTTCTGCCTTCACGGTAGCTTGTTATTAGTGGCCTTCCTATGCATTAGGAACTTCATTATTCAAGGTCAAACTTGATGGGATCTTTTAGTAACTTGTTTTATTTTAATTATCTTCTCATAACCACCATAATAGTGATTTCCAATTGATGATACTAACGTGGGTATGTTTAATGTGGGCCATATCGTTCTTCTGTTGTCCAGGAAATGAGTGCTACTGCAAGTGGTATTTAGTAACCAGGTCTGTGTGCTGAGGTCAAACTGCTTAGTGACCCTTTCCCACATCCAATTTTGGGCACCAGGTAATAACAATTCACCTCTTAGTATCACTTTTGTGTGCCACGTCCTTTTCTCACAGGATCCTTTGGACTTCAAGTATAGCATAAACTCTTCATTTTCTCTTGGATCTCTAAGATAGCAGCTGCAATCGTACCACATCAAACTTAAGAGCATCAGTGTTTGCTTTGGTGTCAAAAGCAGTAATAGCTTTTGGGGAAGAAGAATGAACCAAGCCCAGGGGTTTCCATTGCCCTGAGTGAGGAGGGTGCTGTGCTGTTGCTCAAGCCCTGGTTTTAGCTGTGTTTGTCCATCTTAACCCTTTATTTCAACCTCTTCCTAAAGCACAGGGCAGGACATGGCCATTGGTTCCAATGCTGACAATGAAAATGCTGCCTTCAGGAGCACAGTGATGATTTACAGCCATAGTGATGAGCATGGTGGTGATTCACATGATGCTGTACTTTGGTATGAAGCAGAGAAATGAAACCTGGAGAAAAACAGCTCTAATAATATTTGTACTGGGGTTCTTTCTTGAATCATCTATGCACATTATATTTGTACTGAGACTTAACTAGTCTTCATCCTGTTTGCCTGCAATTACTGTATGTTTGATCAAAGCTGGGAATTGTAAAGCTTTTGCATTGCTGCTCTTTAATGAGAGTAGGGAACTGCTTTTTGTGAAGTGTGTTGTGCACTCCCATTCCAATTAAAAACTATTGTTTTAACTTAAGGATGTAAAGTGTGGCACAGAAGAGAATCAGCACTGATTCTGTTGTGAGCAGTAGTGGCATACATGCTATCGCAGTGCTGCAGAATGACTAGGGGTTGAGGACGCAGTGAGGTCTGCAAAGGTGCCTCCATTCAGTGCTCTGTAGGCTCTATGTTTAAGCAGTTACTGAAGAAGGATTATTATTTTGTGGAATTCTGCAATTACTGTCCTGGATAGACGCAGATAAAATAAAGAGCTCTTTTTAAATTAAGACCTTAGGCCACAGGCCAGAGGTTTTTTTTTTTTCCCCAAGTGGTATTAAACTAGCAGGTAATTTACATGCTGGGTGTTGGGTGTTTGCAGTTTGGACCACTTAATCAGTTTAAGCTGCTTGTGTAAAGAGTGTTTAAGATGAACAGTTAAACACTCAAATTCCCGAGTCACTATTTGCACATACAGATCAGTTCTGGAGCACCTCTAAGGTATGTGGCCAGGAGATCAGTTCTGGAGCACCTCTAAGGTATGTGGCCAGGTGTTTTGAAAGTCTCACTGGTGGCCTCTGTTATTTGTTGCCCAAATAAGATAAAAAGTATGTCCCCAAGGTATTCCCTGGGATAAAGGTACCCAGGCTAATGAATCTGCTGAATATTAGGGCCAAGAAGTAGCTTGCTTTCTGAGGATTTGTATGCCACACAGGTTTTCTTTTGGCTTTCACTCTAGTAAAACCCTCATTCAGGAAACTCTATTACCTTTTTTTATACCTCTAAATAATTCTGGCTTTTTCATTTCAAAAGAGTCTGGTTATGTGTCTTGATGGGAAATAGGATGTAGTGAGATATCACACATACAGTGGGACATTGAGAGAAGTGGAAAGGGAACACGAAGTTTAACTGTTTTCCCATGTGTATGATTATGGCAACGGGAACCAACCTCTACCTGAGTAAACATACCATAGCTCAGAAATTTATGGACTGTCCACATGCATGTTACTTTTTTGAACAAATAATGCTTTCATAAAACCTTAAGACTATAAGTAGAAACTCTATTATATGCTATGTGGTATATATGGATTTTCCAGTGGTCTCAGTGCAACAGTATTCAGCAATCTACTTTCTTGTTAATTCCTGACAAACATATGTCTATGTGTACTTCTTTCAAATTTGTTAGAACATGATATTCTTAAGAGAAAAAATCAGTGTCTAGAACTCACCCATTTCCCAAATTAAATAGATTTATAGAGAACGTATGTTTCTTTCCAGATGGTTAGCTCTGCTGTTGTTTAATACAAAATCTTTCATGTACATTAACATTATAAAATTCTCTTATTTTTCTTTGTGGCATAAAACTAAATTTTCATGACTATAACAAAAATTGAACATGTTATTCAAAGTGTAAGTTTGCCGATTCTATTGTAACGTGTATTTTAAAATTATGTTCAAAGATGCAAATACACATTTGATAAGCAATTTTTAAAAGATTCACAAATTGTTACACTGTATTTTTGATCAGACAGATGTATTTTCTTTACCACTGAGTCATTTTAATGATTGGCGTATTCAGCTTTGAGGATATTAAAATACGAGAAAACTGTACTTATCAGAATAATCAGAAAAAGTACCAAATATTTAGAAAAATAGCAAATTACATTCCTACCAGCTTTGAATTGAAACCACTACAGGACAATCCCAACATCAATAAAAAAATCTCATTTAAAAGAGAAACTGCAACTATAAAATATTCATTATTCTGTCATTAAAAGAGAGTTAAAATGTGTCTGATGGAAACCCTTGAATTGTTTTGTTCGTTTGAATAGGAAGAGAGAGTTTGCTGGCAGCTCTATGGGCAAATCCATACAGAAATTGTTTAAACATCACATCAATATAGTTTAATTACGACTAAGCATGCCCCAAATAAGTAAATGAGACAGAGGAATAGCAGCACAAGCATATCTTTGTGTTCTACACTGATACTCTGTGTTATTTAACACAGAGACATGTGGAGGTTTGTACAAATTAAAAGGAGCATTGTGGGCAATTCAGGCTTTGCAAGATAGGCTTTTCTCAGTATACCACTGATCTCCTTTTAACACCATCCTTTTCAGGGCATCTGAGAGCTTTCGGCACCACCCATGACTAGTCCCTCTCTCCTTGTAAACAAATACATGTTTTTCTTGAACGATTGCATGAGAAAATAAGAATGTTGACTTTATTAATGTTCCTATTGAACATCTAGCTCTGTAAACATATGCCTGAGTATTGACCTTTTAATTTGTGCTTAACCTCATTCAACTTTTATCTGATTTAAGATTGCACTTCAGTACTTAATTGGGTTTAATTAGCTTATCCTGCAGATTATTAAGCCCTTCTTAAAGGCCATTGGGCACCCAGTTCTTACATCCATTGGTAGGGGTTTCCTCTCATAGGCATCCTGTATGTGGCAGCAGGTTGTGGAGCTGTGAGCGTAGGTTGGGTTTAAACAGGTTTTTAATAGTTTTGGTGTTTGGCATTTAGCCTGGTGATGACTGCTTTTCTCTGAAGTGTTACCAGACAAGCTGTCTTTGGTGGCTTTAGGTTGTTCCAGTCTGGCCAACAATTTACTGAATATAGGTAAGTAATAAGAAATATGATACAGGGAACTCATTATCTCTACATAGTATTTGGTGTTCCTGCAGTGCAACAACCTCTATGCGCGGAGGATTTATACTCCAAGGGTTGCAGCAGAACAGGGGTGTCAAGTCTCTCATTCCTGATTTGTAGAGGGGTATTGACTGAGTATCAGTCCCTAATAATTCAACTTGTATGAGACTAGTTCTCTTAAGCCATTACAGCTTTAGGTTTGCAAGCACATCAGGGTACCTGCAGCATCATTACGCTGTTAGTGCAAATATAATCACATCTTTCAATGGTATTAGGACTGGCTACTTATAGTAAATGACATTTCCATTAAAATACGTGCCAGTCTGCACACTAATACTTGACAAAGCCTGTGTGTACACAAGAGGCATTGATTTCACATAAAGTGTCCCTCAGTTCAACATACCCTGAGGTTAAAATTGAGACACAATGAATATGGCTATAAAACAGGTTCTTTCATGTTTTCTGTTTCTATAAAATAGGTGTATTTTCTTCCTTAATTGTGTTTGGCCAAATAGCTATCTGACTGTCCTATGAAACTTACTGTGTGAGACGCTGCTATAATTTTTTCACATAAAATTCGTATCTCGGTTAATATGGAAGTTATGGCTAAACAGTTTCTGGTGGAAAAAAAAAAAACACCAAAAAACCACCTTACTAACTAGCAATAAATCAATGTGTTTCAGGCATTTCTAATTCATTAATCACAGATGAGTCTAGATGCAACTGAGCTACAATGTCCCGGGAGGTGAATGGTCCTGGGGAGAATTCTGGCAGAGAATTCTCCTTAGATACTTTTCTTTCAAAGCATCTTTGGTTTCCCAGAGAACCTCTCAGTAACAAAGATTTGCAGTTTTTGCTTTTGCCTGAGTGATATCATGCTGTGCATTGGTTATGAAAGACACACATGCATAGAAAGAATGGCAATAAAATACTTTTAAATGGAAGAACAACAATTAAGTTATTTTGAAATGGCTAGGAATTCTTTATCCTTACAATAATCATCTCTGCTATTGCTGCAGGCCAACAACTGGCCTTCAAAACTTTTAAAAATCCCCCATCAGAAAACACTTTCTCATTTCACTTTGTCATTAGTCACACATAAATAACTCTGTTTGTGAGGTTCTGTGAAATTCAGTAAAATTCACAGGTTACAGAGGCTAGGGGTCTCTCTTCTGTAAAACATGTAGTTGGCAGAGTTATATAAATAAATAATAAAAATTGCCCTTGTCTATCTGTTCCCTTGTTAATATTATGAAGTAATTTGTGATCATGCGATAATTAGCAGATTTTTGCCTTAAAAATTCCTTTGAAAGGGAGACTGTAGACTGAAAATTCCCTTAGATGTTTTTAGGCAACAAAATGAATGATTGAAATACACTTTTAAATGTGCTTTCTTGTTTCTGCATTTATGTGAGTATATTTCTTCAGTTATTTAACAGAAATCAAGATGTAGGTGATTGGTATATCACAATTTTTGTTTTCCATATTGTAATATCACACTCTCACAGATTGCAGGGGTTATTCCAGACTCTTTTCTTCTGTCACCCCCTGTAAAAATTACCTGGAGCATCAAGAAATAATTTACTTAAAGGGAGAATAACCATTACCCGCCGCTCTGGAGGAGCTTTCGGCAATTCTGTGAACAATAAAACTGACCTATTTCTTTGTCTTTTAATTCCAGAATATCACAGACTTCCTCAAAATGAACACTTTGCTATGCAAATTTTCTTTTTTGTGAATTGCACACTTTGAGTTTTCCTTAATGCTTCGGCAGACCTTAGATAAAACATTTGCAGTCAGACATGAATGTGAGTGCTCTTGGCAGGGTACTTTAGTGACAAATCGGAACTTGAGAGGTACTTTAGCTGCATAATACTGCTTGTGTCAGTGGCCATCTTGATTTGAGCATTTTGTGGATGGATGGATGGATATGGATGTTAGGAGCCCTCAGGTCTTCACTGTGAAGCTTGATTTATTGCTTCCTTGTGGGAAGGCTGCAGAACAAAGGCTTGGGTCGAGGAGGGAGCCTCCTCCGTGACCTCTATGCTGGCTGTGGGTAAAGACCTCATCCCATGCTTTTGGAGGTCAGCAGGGGTCCTTGGAGAAAATTGCAGAATTCTGGCTTTACAAATTGAACCCCGCTTCTCTTCAGAAGTCGGCTGGGATGGGATGACCACCTTGAGGTGTGCCCACCCTGCTCATTGTCTTAACTTAAGCTAGGAATTGAGGGATGAGCAGTTCATTGTGGCAGGTGGATTTCGAATCGTGGATTTGTGCTAAACCTTGAGAAAAGCTCTTGCATGAGGTGCAGCATCATTTGGCTTCCTCAAGGGTCAGCAGCCAGTAACGTGTTCTCCCCATGGGTCACCCCACATGCTGGGAAATGAGCCATTGGCAGCACCTTCCCACAGAATTGGTGTGTCCCACGCTCCTGGTGACATCCTGCCCATGCGACACCATTGCACTGCTGGGAAGTTACCGACCTGTGGCTAGTGCGGACTTTGTCTCTGCACAGGCAGATGGTCAGGTATCACATTGCAGGTTAAAGCGGTGCTGCCTTGTGCTTGTGTGAATAAAATCCCAAAGCTGCATGCTGCTGAGAGCTTCAGTCCCTGTTCATGGACATACCTGGTGTATGCTCAGCATTAGCTGGGACAGCAAACTCATTGACTACTCTTTTCTTTTTCCTTTCTTGGAAATACTGTTTCTCAATGTTTTGCTGGTTGCATTTGTTCACTTCTCGTGTATCTCTGCCACTGTGTCTGTGTTAGGGACAGATGACAATGAAGAAACCACCAGATACTCTTAAAGCTTTAAGTGAAAGACAAAGATAGTCATATAGTTATAGTATTAGATCAAGGAATTGCATGGAGAGAGGATGAGACTGAAAATCACTAGTAGGAACCAGAGAAATCACTTGATTCAGAAGTATTGTAACTCATAAAACCCTCTTCAGCTGACTCTTTCCTGATCTTGCATTTCAGCTTTTTCCCTTGCATTGCTTCTGGAGAGCGTGCTGAGCTTCCCTGCCAGGCACACACGTTTAGGTGTTCCCAAAACAAGAAGGAAAGAGGGAGGTTTTTGTCTGAGGGAAGTGCAACGCGCAGTGTTTGAGAGCCACCCGGGTGTGCTCTGGTGAGTACCCAGGATGCGGCAGCTGCATGGGTGATGTTTGAAACCAGGAGGGTGTCGTGCTTAAGGATCTCTGCAGTTCTCGCTCGCAGCTTCAGGCTCTGTCCTTACAGCGGACGCTGAGTCTTGTCCGAGGGGTCTCTCATTAGGGAGTTCCAAACTTAGGTTGGCCCAAGTTTATAATAAATATCTTCCAGAAATGCAGCAGTTATTCTGAGCAACTTGAAAAACGTATTTTGAATTGTTACGCCTTTGGCATCTGCGGTTTTGCTTACTGAAGCAATTCCAGTGTCATCTACTCAAGGTCGCTGGGGTTTTGTTTTTAATTTTTGTGTTGTAGCTTTCTATATTGTTTCTTTGTCTTGCACTGAATGGAAGTCAATGCCATATAACAAGATTAATTTTTTGATATTTTCCTTCCCAGAAACAGAGATCAGAGAAAATTTCTTTCCTTGTAAATCTTTGGTGAGTTTGTTGCTCTGTTAAAAGCCCCACTGTGGCTCGGCAGAGGCTGTGGCCATTGCTGGGCAGGGGCCCGGTTCAGCTGTAAGAAGCCAGGGACACTGTGGACCGGTGGCTGAGGGGCTGCAGCTCCTCCTGCTACCCCCGGGTGTGTGGGCTCTGCCTGTGGGAGAGAGCGTGGTGGTGACCCATAAGCCGGGCCAGTGCTGGTGGCCAGCAAGCCAGGCAGGGTCTGGGGATGCTGTGGAGCGAGGTGAGATGAGGGGAGCAGGCAGGGAGCTGTTTGCAGGGTTGGAGGAGGAGGCTGTGGGGCAGTGCCTGTGGTGGGGGATTGCAAGTGGTAGGGCTAATCCCCAGGGAATAGATTTAAGATTTTAATGCATTTAGCCAGCGTTTTATTTGTGATGTGGAATGGTGTTGCCTTAGTTGTGGATCAGCAGAGCTGGGTACTGGAGTGAACGGACATGTCTGTGTCTAGTCGTTATCTTGGGCAGCGGCAGGAGCAGCATGGGAGGGCAGAATGTCATTTGCCGTGCTGTGGGATCTACTGGTCAGGAACTGGCCTCTGCTAGCCTTTTGTTACCATTTTAGTAGTGATGAGAGGGACACGGTGGCACCACCAGAACCTGCTCCTCCCCTGGCAGCTGTGAGCTGTCCTGGTTCTGCATTTCGATGTGGTACGACATGGACCACTGGGAATCCCTGTGCTGAGGCTGCAGAGCAGTGGGGGAGCTGCTGCCCCACGCGTGCTCTCCTGCCCCGAGGCAAGGTCTGCCTCTCCTTGTTAAATGGTGGCACGGCTCCAAGAGCAAGTGGTTTGATGCTGCAGCGCTTTGGGGGTCAAAAAGTGTGCAGGAGGGCTCCAGTTCCAACCATGGACCAGCAGCAGACAGGGCGAGCATTCAGCCTCTGGTGGGGATAACATAGCCAGGAGCAGGGGCTGTAGTACCTGAATAAACTTAAACCTTAAAAATGTTTGCAAAGAACAAAATGAGGCTTGGCTGCCTTCTTTGTTCTTGTCGTGTTACATGTGAGTTTAATTTTAGTTATGGGTGGTACCTCAGATTGTACTTTCTCGTTATGTGGAGCTTTAACAACTTGTGCTGGAAAATGATGCAATATTACTGTGCTTTTTTGTTTCTTCCTCCCAAAAATGAGATGCAGTTGTTCTAACAGCCTCTGGCAATTTGGAGAGGAACATGCACGTGTAGTTTGCTTTGCACATGTTCCCGCTGTGTGCAGGGGTTGTATACTGCTCAGCTGAACAAATTGCCGACTGTCCTTCTGGATGTCTCGAACTGTTTAGCAGAGAAATCAGAAATTTTGTTGCTAGGACTTTTGTTTTTCACTACATGTGAACTCAAACAAATAGTTTGTGAAGGGTAAGTGCCTGCTCTTCCCGCAGAAGCTTGGAGGAAAATTCCTTCTGTCGTTATTTCTAGAGAGGTCTGTGGTGTTTCCTACTCTGATCAAGATGAAGGACTTTCCTAAGTGCTCATATATATCAGCCAATAATCAGTCTCCATAATAGAGGTCTGCAGACTTTTGTTTTTCCTTTCATATCTGATTTGGTTGAACTGTTTACTTTGGGATATTTTTATCTTTGCATTACTGTTCCTTTTTTTTTTTTTTTTTAAGTGAAGAAATGCTAGTCTTTGAGAGGTTAGAAACAAATAAATGATACCATATTTCAGAGTCAGCGCAGGAGCGATACCTGGTTACACCGTTTTGCACATAAATTGGGTACTTTTTCTTCTCTTCTGCACCTATTTGTTTCATTTGGAATGATTGGACCAGGTACCTTCTGTGCTAATTATCCTGAATTTCTCCCCGTTGACCCAGACCTCCAGCAGTTTCAAAGTGACTTTCAGCTCTGTGGAGAAATGTCGTTGGCAGGTGCAAATAGCAGTGCCACGGGGCTGTGTTGACAAGCAAATGCTCATCATTGTGTAAGCTACAAAGCTTTTAATGCTGTTAAGAGAGAAAAAGAAGCAACTTCAGAAAGACTGCTGTTGCACAGAAACACTGAGCGAGGCCAAGGCTGCATGGTGGGTCTTGCCCTGCCAGAAGGTGGGGAGCAGAGCTGAGAAAGGGGAGATGCCAGGTGCTCCCAAGGAGGGCTCTCTCCTGTCCTACAGCGCTCGTGCAGCAGCTCTCGTGTTATGGGGGCTATGAGGCGAAGAAGTATCTATTCTCTGTAAAGTCTTTATTTCTTCAGGTTTTCTAGACTGTGTCTTCAGTTAGCCGGAGGAGAAGCAAATGAGCGTTGTGGTGCTGCAGGCTGGCTCACTGGTGCTGCAGTAGGAGTGTACTTGTTAGATAGGAGAGGGGATGTGCCGTGCATTCCAATACCTGGGTCTTAAGGAATAGCAGCACATCAATATTTAAAGGGCTGAAAAGGAGTCTTACCCTTTATTATTGTTTTACTATCATCCCCCACCCAAATATGGTCGAAATAACAGGAGGCAGCAGGTGGGGGTGAACTTATTTGCTGTATGGGGCCTCTGCTCCTGAAATACCAAGTTTTCATTAAATCATTTCATTGTGACAAGTTGCTTTTTAATTTAGTTGTGAAAAATCATTCCGAGTGCATAACCTGGAAACTAGGCCAGATCACTGACAGGCTGCAGTAGTTTAAAAGTTTTCAGGGAAACTTCCAATTTTCTCAGGATTTTGTAAGGTTGGGGGTTGTTGTTGTTGTTGGTTGGTTGGTTGTTTTAAATGAGCCCTCTTTGAATTTGTGTTAATCTTCCATAAAGAAATTGCTCATGGAGGATGAGTGGACAGGCAATTTGGAATATCAAAGGTTATTTCTGTAGTGAAGATATTTGAAAAATAGAGATTGTGTGTCTTATTTGCTATGTTTTATATATAAATCTATCTGCATATCACGTTATACTCTGCAGCTGTGGACAGATGCTGAAAACAGATAAGCTGGTAATGACTAGATTGTCACTGGAGAAGGACTTTCTGTACTGGAAGAGCAGAAGATGGAATTACAAAGTTGTGTTGATTCAAAGTGATGATCTTAAATTACCATATGAGCCATTTTTTTAGAAAGCTTCACAGAAGTTAATCATATGCATGAGTGCAGTGGTGATTTTTTTTTGTTTTGTTTTTTGGTATGGTAGATGGACTATAGGTTTTGGTTTGTAATACATTTGCTGAATTTCCACTATTAAATATTTATGGCAGTATTCCAGAAATTCCCTGTTAAGAACATGTGAAACCTTGAAGCATATTATAATCTACAACTTTGCTAAGCTTTTGCAACAAGAGAGAGTCAATTTGAAGATCACACTGTCTGCAAATATTGTGCTTTTTTTACAAGATAACACCCAAAGTTATTCTGGTTGAACATCGTTAAGAGAAAAAACAATTTTCTCTTTTCTATTCTGTCCTTCTCTGCAGTTATTTTAACTATTTTCCCTACAAAACCTACATAGTTACCTATATCTTTATATTCCAGTACCCACAATTGAAAGTATGGGTGTGTTATCTCAGGAACATATAGTAAGTGACTCCTAGCCTCAAGAGTTGAGAGTATAAATAAAATAAAGACAGTGATGGCACTTTCTGTAAAACGGGAGCTGGGCAGAGACACGTTAAATGACTTGCTTGAAGTCACACTGTCAGTATGACAAATTTCAGTTCAGGAGAGTGGCATCTTACAGCATCCACCGATTCATTTATTCCTTAGTTAAATGGACACGCTGATCTGTTGGTATCAGTCGGGAAATTATTTGCAAGGAAAATGGAACTAGGGAAAAAACAATTCAAATAAACTCTCGTGAGTATAACCATAGCATGTGTTTGGAGGATGTTCCAGCCTTAGCCTGAAGAGATTAATCTGTGAGAAGCTCCAAAACCACACAGAATAAAAGGGATGAGATAGATGTCCCAGCCTGAAACTGTGCAGTAGTTGTGCTGACCTAATCAGTAAATTCAATGTGTCTGTTGATCCCCAGTGGTGATAGGGCAGATGGTCCATCTGTCATGCCTTGACATCCATAACTCCAATAATAACTGCACTAAAACATCCATGTTATATAGCAGTGACAGCCAGTGGGACTTGTCCTCATGTAGATGTTGGAACTGGGCTGGGAGCCGAGTCTGCAGGATCAGCCTTTCACCGCCTTGAAGTACTTGAAAACAATCTATGGGAGAAGTAAGCCCATAATGTGAGAGATGTGTGGTCTGAATCTTTAATTTGAAATAAACCAGCTGAAATTGGTTATTCTGCTATGGAAATCCAGTGGAAGTGATCAGACACAAGGTCAACTGGCTTGAAGGGTTTGTTATTCTGTTTAGCCATAGTAGACACCCTGTTGGAAGCTCTATCAGATATGATGAGTGTGACAGAAAAGCATGGATACTGCTTTAGAGGTGAAGAGTTCCAGAAGATTTGTTAAATTTATTTTTAGGGGTGAGAGAGGCCTATAGTAAGAACTCAAAATAATAACTAAACAGGAGTAAAATAAAGTTAATATACAGATGGAAAACTATTGTGCAACTTAATTGGGAAGAGGATGATACACTTCTGTGGAACTTGATAATTAAACCCTCGCTGTGGGGGGATTTAAAGAGCCCCCACATCTTTGAAAATGCTGTACAGGGGATACAAGTCCTATCACATTTATTAGAATGCTTCAAAAGTAACATGAGGAAGTACTATTTTCTTCTTTTTAAACAAGAAAGAAATCTGTGCTCTGGGGTGCATCCGCTAGACCCGAGAACAGCGTCAAAGAAGTGCCAATGACAGAGGTTTTATTCTTAATTTCCAAGCAGGAGTGTTTGTTCTCAGAGGATTTCCAGCCCGTTTGGATGAAGAGCAATCTGTCCAGATGGCCATGGTCATTTGTTCAAGGGCTGGAAAACAAATTCTCTTTCTTGAATGTTCCGGCCATATTATAGATATATTAATGAGATTAAGAAGTAGAGCCTTGTTTGGGTCCTTCATCTCCCTTAACACCTTTGTTAGAATGTAGACCAAGGCCTGGCTTTCCTGTTCAGCTCTTCTCATTGCTGGTCTCTGCTACTGATGTTGTGTTATTCTCCCCCTCAAAACAGCTGGTTTTGCTTTCCATCTGTTGAGTCAGGTTTGACTATTTTGGCTTATCATGCAAAACTCTTGAGGCTTTTATTCAGTCTCTAAGGAACTTTAAATCTCATCCTGCAATATCTTATGCAGTTCATGTCTTAAAATTCAGATTAGGAAATAAATATATTTTGCTATTTTATTTCACCTATCATTAAGCTTTAATTTTACTTTCTGCTGTCTTGTTATGGTTGATATACGCTTCCAAACAGTTTCTTCTGTTCTTAAAGCTCATTTAAAGTCAGATTATCTACCACAACCCCCCCCCCAAAGAAATATTGATGTCATCTTCAAAGTACGGTATTTATGTATGAATGCCATATTTATACCAGTAATATGAAAATATATTGGCTGGCAAAAAGTATGTGCTTAACCTAAGGGATATAGCTTTATTTCCTTTTTCGCTAAGTTTTCCAAGCGGAACGTATTAACTAGCTGCTGGCTCAGTATGAAATATATACATGTGACGTTCAACATTAGAGCTGGGTGAATTACTTGTGGTAAAAGACTTACTCATTTGCTCTAGGGAATCTAAGAATCAGAAGGATAGTGAAATCTCTAACGAAAAAAAGACAGGTCCCATTTTTGAGCATGTATATCTGGTTGAGGAATAAATTCAATCTCTGCTATAATCTAATATCCTTTATCTATGGGACTCCATTTGGAAAATAAAAGGCAGTTACAGATCAACAGGGAAGAATTGTGGGCACAAGAACTTCATTACAAAAGAAATGCTTGCAGCTTTTCCTTTGCTGCTTTGTGTAAACAAACATAAGCAGAGCAGTTGTCTGAAGGAAGATAGCCACTCATAATGTATTCTTGACTAAATATTAATAATTCCTTTCCAATCTAATAGGAATCCTGAGAAACATGTAAATTACGAAGTTGCCTATATTACAGAAATTAGGATGAGATTTGAGAATGGAGATGTGTGATATAGAAATATCTAGATGGAAAACAGAACAAATGCAAGAAGTCTGCTACTTCTGTGCACAAAGGAAGCTGAGAAGGTTCACAGACGTTTGCACTTAAATTCATACTTAGAAATAGCTTTCTGTTTTTTCTTCATGTGCTTGTCTGTCCAGCTATAATTATCCATCCTCCTTTTTCTCCAGTTACATGCTGTATAATATTTAGCAGCTATTCCAAGAAGCAGCTTATTCCTGTGTGACAAGATTTAATTAAACTTCCAGTGAAATAATTAGTGAGGGTATCTCAAAAAGCTGTTTAAAATCAATGCAGTACTGAGGACCAAATAGAGTTAACACTGTCATCAAAGATCAAAGTCACCAAAGAACGTGACTGAAAATTAAACCCCCAGCAACAGTCTAATGAAGAAGCATACTGAAGCAGTTGTGATTTTCTGCCTCTTGGGTCCTACCTACAAATTGATTTGACATAGAAAATTTCCCTCAGGAAGCTTAAAAATGGTAAATTTCCATTAATTACATAGCAAAGAATGTTCTGTCTATAATTTATAATTCATTAGCAGTTTGGTTTTTTTGGTTGCCTCTTCCACCCATTATCTATGTTTTCTCCTTTGCCAGTGGCAATTGGCTAGAGGTTAGTTTGGGTGGTTGGGTTTCCTGTTGCATCATGTAGCTTGAGGCACAGAAAAGGAGCTGAGGGGAGTTAAGTGCCTAAAGAATGAGGTTCCTCGGGCATACCAGAAATCCCAGCCTGGAGGCATGTTCTTAAGTATCTCAGATCTCAGGAGGCCAAGACAACAGCTTTTCCCAGTAATGTGTAGTCTACAGTTTACTTCAAGTAGGTTGTTCTTATCCCTTTGTGGGGGAGTAATTTGTATTATGAACCAAATGCTAGCTCTGCCTAGGGTAAATGCCTACGTAAATTTAATCAGCGATTGATTTCTGCAGGAGCTAGATCGAGGTGCCTTATTCAGCAACACAGGGTGCAATGCAATTATTTCTCTTGCGCTAGTCCTGCATTGCACAGAGCTGCTCTGGGGGGCGGCTGTGGGCGGTCAGGATCCTCAGAGCCATGGGAGCGAGCGGGGCACGCTTTGCTCTTCCCCGTGCCCTGGACTGGAGCGGTTGCTCCAGTGAAGACAACTCTGCAGAAGGAAATGCTCCAAAATCTTCTCGTCTAGTTTGCATTATGGATCATTTTTTCTTGGGCATTGACATTTTATGGTTCCCTCTTTTCTTTTTAAGCGTCATAATACTCCTGGAGTTCATAGCTATACAACAGCGCCTAAGCCATAAGCTTGGCAGGATTGTGAACTGGCCTTTTATACATGTGCTAAGACTCTTTAGAGCTACAATATCAAGTGTTGGAAACCTGAGTTTGGCAAATGGTGAGAATGCCACAGCCTCAGGGCACGAATCAACAGTGCACTGTGGTTCATGAGGGAGGACTTTCCTACAGGTGGGAAAACGTGACTGCCTGTAGCTGACTGCTCTGCCTAGCCCCTTTGAAACAGCCGGAGCGGGTCAGTGCGAGGCAGGATCCTGAGCCAGCCTGGCTGGCCAGCGAGTATTTCTGTTAGAGCATCTGTGATGCTGTGACCTCCTTGTTCCAGCGGTACGTTCAGTTTGTTGTGCTCCTGTGCCGGGAGGAGGCTGGGACGATCACTGAATTTCTATAGTATTGTAACTGGACTCTGCTGATTTACATTGCCTGATGCTAAGGAGTGCATCCCTGGGTAGAAACATGATTAAAATATCAAGAGCTGCAAGGAAGGGAAGGGATTTAGTGGGCATGTGTTATGCGTTGCAGGTTTGTCATCTCTTTGAGCTGTGCTGTGCTTGGGTTGAACTGTGAAGATCTGAATAATTTATTCAGAAAGTTATGCTAACTCTGTATGGCACTGAAACAATGAAGATTAGTAAATAATGAATAAAAACATTTCTTTTGCAGCCACGTCCTTGTATGAGTCACTCAAGCCTTGCTGAAAATGCTGAACAGTCAAATGCAATGTTCTGTGCCTGCAGGATCAGGATTCCTTTAGTTGTTTCTGTTCTGCAGAAAAATAATTCCTTTAAAGCCTCTTTAAGAATTTCAACTAAATAATTAAAATCAGGATCAATAAACTATGTTTGTGATATGTAGATAAGTATGTAGATATGTGTGTTTATATATACATACAGATATAGATAAATAAAATTGAGGCCAAACTATAAGGAGTAGGAGAACAGCTGGGACTAAGCAAGGTCAAGTGCAGTCCAAGTAGGTGTGGTGGAACGTTACTGCAATCTAATAATGCATGTTTCCCCAGTGACTTAGCACCTCCAAAGCAAGTCAGTGTTGAAAAACAGCTATAAGGCTGGTTTTGATTTTTTAATTTTGAAGTGGGGATTCAACAGCAAAAACTTAAGCTTAAAAATGAAAGTTGTAGCAAATTACAATATCAACCAAAATTGCCGCTCTCAATGGAAGCGATTCCGTTTGCCTGCTGCAAGGGCACGTGCCTGCTTGCAGCAGTAGGGAATGAACCTTTTCCAGACCAGAGTAAGATCTCTCTGTGTAGAGCAGAATCCAGTGTGATATTCACACTTTCCTCAGTGTGTTTGTTTTGAACATGAGGTTTCTGGACATCATTCTTTGGGTCACTTTCATGTCCACTTCTGTTTTTCTTAGGCATGCTTAAAAAAGCCAAGAATACGTTGTTAATTTACAGTGTTAAATACCTGTTAATAGTCCTTTTTTGCGCCTTTTTAAACACTATTGACAAAGACAAACCCCTTTTTGTAATAAAGGATAGTAAGTAGAAGGCTTGAACCTCTTAAATTACCGTGTGTGTCATGCCATTCCAGTGATTACAGTTTAAGGTGCTCTTTCTTCAATATATGTACAAGGGTAAGTCAAAGCATGAACTGATGAAATAAATATTCAGCACAACTCTCATGCAATATAGGAGTTGCAATAGAAACAAGAATTGCTCGGTTTTGAAGGTGAAAACCTGACCCTGTTAAAAAGCCTTTACTACTGAGAATCCTCACCCACATTCATGAATTTTTGTTGTATTCAAGTAGAGGAGGCTGTCCTCTACTTGAGGAGGGGGTGTGCTCTTTTTCTCTATCCCACAGAAATGAGGCATATTTTTAAAATAAGCGTTTTAAATGAGCTAATCCCACTTGATACACCTTATGGCTATAATAAAGTATTATTTTAAATATACAGTCAGTTCTTTAGATATTTTTACTTTTGTACACTTAGAATGATTATTTTATGGTCTGATTCATTTGCAGTCTCGTACTTGGGAAGGAAAATAAGCCCCTTGAAGTTATTTGGCCTAATCACTAATTTTCAAAATTAATATTCAAGAAGAAATTATATTGTTTGATTTCCAAATAGTTGATACACATTCTCACAGGTGTCTAACACATTGTCTTCTCACTTAATGCTCTACAACATGTGTAGTAATTACTGTGCAGTTGAAGACTTTCCCCTTCTATGAATCCAAAGTGCTTTGCAATTTTTCTTTTTTCCCTAGGGATACTGCTGAAATATTTAGGTATAGGATCTAAAATGGATTAATTAGACAGGGTGGAGACAGGGTGGAGACCTGAGATTTAAAGGATAATGAAAATGACATCTACCTATATGATGAAGGGAAAAGAACAGGATTTAAAGAAAATTCAGATTTTTGATCTCTTACCTATAATTTGATAAAAATTGTGGGAAAATGTTGCAATCACCTCGGTAATCATACTTAATTGATATAAGAGGTACCCACAGTGTAGCTGCTCTTTCATTAGGGTTCATGCATATAACAAAAGCATTTTCCTAAATGCCCCTTGGATAATTAAATGAATGTCTTTGCCATAGCAGGCTTTGAATAACGATAATGTCCTGGGAGGTTATCATCACTCCCAGCAACCATAATCATCATCTTCAGAGAATGAAAATACACTTGACCAGCAAACCATGCTACTCTCTGCAAATGAGCAAGGGAGATGGCATGTGGGCATTTTATCAGGCTGGATGAATAACTAAATATTTACAATGAACTTGTCCCTTTAGTGCTGAGGGTTGAGGACTGCTTATGAAGTCAAGGAGCAGTGAGGTTAGTGGATGGCAACTACACGCAGTGCCTGGAATAAGCTTGGGTTTCCTGGCTGATGCTGCTTTATATAGTGCTCTATCTAGTGCTCATTTGTAATGAATATTCTTATTTAAGAAATATTCTTAGGGCAGTTACAGCTATACATGGAAGGGTTTGAAGTATAAGACCTGTGGTAAAGTGTACACAGTGGTTTGAACTGGGTTAACCACAGGGTGATGGGCTAGAGCACCCAGGACACCCTGTTTGCTGCAGTTGGTTGTGTCTGCAAATTTCTGAACGGAGTGGCTCCATTACATAGCCAGGGTCCAAACCACATTGTGTCAATATATAAGAAAATTGATATATGTAATGCAGAAAAGGGAATGTTAGAAGCAGTACTACTGTATAGAACAAAAAGATGCAATTTTCCTAAGTGTCTGTGACAATACAACCTGTTCCCAGTAAGTTCTTAACAACTTTGGAAATGAGGAGAGTGGAAGTTTAGACCACTTGAAAAGATCTTGAGAGATCCCTATGCATTCTGGACGATGCTTGCCCCAGGGTGGCGTGGGCTCTCGCAGGCTGGGAGACGAGGTGAAATGTTCCTCCACGGCAGAGCTGAGAGATCTCACTTGGTTTCCTACCTTCTCCCTCGAGTCACCTCTGCCTTGTGGTGAGCTCTTTTAGTGAGCTGAGCTGGCAGAAAATTACCCCGCTCCTTTCCCTTTCCTTCACCCTCCCCAAATTTTTCTGCAGCCTCGTGTGCAGGGCTGAACCCCCGTCACCCACGAGAGAGTGAGGGAAGGTGCCAGAGCCTGTCTGGGGGTGGGGATGGGGGCAGGACCACCTCAGCAAGTTCCTAGAATAGTTTAGGCCTTTCCAGGCGGTGATCTAGAAATATCCTAGTGGGTGAACTACTGGACAGATTGATTTGTGGTATTAATAATAAGAGTGTTCAAAAAACATTGGTGGCAGGAAGGAACTTGACCTAACCGAGAGAGAAAGAGTCATGGGAACAGCAGGGAAAGACACGTTCAATAAACAAAAGGCCAAGGCAGCAGGAAAGGGCTTAGCACCTGAGATGTGTTTCCTCAAGCAAATTTGAAATATCATGTATTTGAAGTATCAGTATCATAAATACTCAGGTGTCTGAAGGTATCTGTCTTTCAAGATGCTGAGGTTAAAACCCAGAAGAGCAGAAGGAAGCGGATGGCTTTTCATCGTGATGGAAGATATAAACGGACAAAGGCAGGACTAAGCCTATTACCGAATACAAGAGTGAGCCTGCATAGCTGTATGAGAAAACCTGTCAAGGCTGCAGGTTTTATCATTATTCTTCTCAAATATAAATGTCAACAGATTTTAAATTAGTATTTAATAAATCATCAACACCCTGTGAAGTTCTGGACACTTACCTGGCCATTTTTAAAGGGGTAAGTACCCTGAGTCAAGCAGCTTTGCTTAGGTAGGAGTAGAGGTGGAGGGTTTAACACAGGATGGAACAATATTGGTGGAGGAAGGATAAGAGAGTTGTTTCTTTCCCCAAAAAGGATGAGAATTACTGGATCAGGAGATTAGCAGAAGTAAGTATTTGCCCCAAAGTTCACCTTGGCTGAGTTGCTGAGGAGTCACATTGTATTAGAGAAATTGTAAACACAGAAGTTTTTCCCCTTTGACTGTAAGTTTAAATTTGCAATTATAGTTCTGGTTTAGAAGCCACCTTGTTGGAAAAGCAATTCACATGCATAAAACAAACGTGCAGTCACATTGAACAGATGATCCTCTGTCACGGTATTCTTGTAGAGAGGTATAAAATCTATACTGCTTCTTTTCAGGGTGGGGGAACAATGGACTTTCGCACTTGTACTTGCATGGCCACAGCTTGATTTTCCTTTGGCTCATGTCCTTTGTGGAGCACCAAACCACGAACTGATGTGGATGTTTTCCCAACCTTAGTGTCAACATTACACATTAAGTATGAGTTGATCTACCATCCTGCTGTGTCCAGCCTTCTCTCTTGGGTTGGATCTGACAGCAAGACCCTTTGCTGAGCTGATTCAACTGGCTAACATGGCAGAAAACGTTGAGTTTTGTGGCCGGATTCTGCTGGTTCCATGAGTTGAATCATCTCTGCATGGGGTCTGACCAGTGCCAGAGCTGGAGCAATGGGGCGGGAGGAAGAGGAGACCTGTGCTGGGGCAAGAAGAGAAGCAGTGGGACCTCTCTGCAGCACTGGTGAGCTGTTTAGACTGATATTGCCAGGATGGCTTCTCATCCGTATGTTGGTACTTTTTGAGATGGGTTAAATCAACAGCTGTTCGATGACCACTTTTAGGGTGACCAACATAAGCTTACACTATTTTTGCTTTAATTCTGGAATAAAATAAAGGTTCGCTTTGCTGTAAGGAAGCTTTTTCCTGTTTCCACTTCAATATTGCAATATAGATATAGGGGGTAAGGTAAGAAGGGAAATATTCTATTTCATGTGATTATACTTTGACATTTTAATGACTTCTTCACAGAATATTGTCTTTCTTAAGATTCTCCTATTTAATAAAATGGATAGAGTAAGGTTAGTAGGACTTGGTTGTGATGACAATTTACTGAACAGCATCACAATTGCATAATAGTATCTATAGGGATTGATATTACTGCTTTACCTGGGGATATAGTTGGTGATGTGCAGTCTTGTTATTGGCTTTGTTTCTAGAGAGCTTTAAATTTGGCTGAAGCTCCCTTTATTTTGCCACTTAAATGCTTTTCCCCAAATATTTGCTTCCCTGACAATTGTTCTTAGTCGTATCCGTCATCTAGGGATTTTAGAACATTTGAAGCTAAATCTCCCGGTGATTTTCTTTTCTTGTTCTTTATCTTTTTTTCTCTTTCAAGCTGTTGCTATCAATACTGATTTTAGTATGTGTCCATTTAATTTCTTTGCTGCAAGTACATTACATAATAGCTTACCGTAGTGTAAATGCAATGATTTGTTACATTTTTGTACTGCTAGAAGTTTACCTGTCTGGAACCACAAGCCTGATTAATATTGTTTGTTAAACCAGTGCCTTCGTGACATAAAGCAGAGAGGCACTAAGTCAGAGCTTAGTAGCAGTGCTCCAGGCAAGAGAAAATGGCGCATGCGCTGGAGGAGGGGGAAGTCTCCCAGGGAATATACAGGCAGATCAGGTCACTGAAGTCAGAATAAGTATTCATCAGCGCACGTCCAGCTTACAGTGCTGCTGACAGGAACACGCTTGTGATTATGTCTCCAATTCACATCCAGTTTGCAAACTGTTAAGGTGCGGGACACAGACTGTGGGATGCCTGAAGGCAGTGGGATGCAAAACAGAATAACCTCTGACCATAATACATCAGTATTTGGGATTTTTGCATAAAGTGCCCAGGTTGGACATGTAATACAGCGTATGTCTAAGCAGTCTGTGGCTGATGAAAGAGCCTGTGCATGTTAGAGATGAGCGGGTTAAGTTTTAAAAGATAGAAGGTTGAGATGTGAGCAGATGAAGACAAAATATGATTAGTTTATACCTCCTTTCAAAAAGTTAGCCATAGGGAAAATATAAATCCTGGTGGATAAGGTAAAGATGGCTTAAGGCTGTTGTCAGTCACTCGGCGAGGCTGTGCTCCTAGAACAGCTGCTGCTGAAGACAGCTCGTTTGCTTTTCATACCTCTGGAGTGAATCTTTTCACATGCTCTTGATAGCTGCTCTTTGACAGATTTCTTCTGAACCCATATGCCATTGTGCCTGTTGATTGCAGAGATGGGGGAGGGGGCTGCGGGGAAGGTGGCAGCACTGTTTTAGCAAGAAAAACTTAATTTCATTTTTTTTAATTAGTAGATGTCCTGGTTTCGGCTGGGATAGAGTTAAATTTCTTCCTAGTGCTGTGTTTTGGTTTTAGTATGAGAAGAATGTTGATAACACACTGATGTTTTCAGTTGTTGCTGAGTACCTTGTCAAGGACAGCTTCCGTGCTACCAGGCTAGACTGGGAGGGAGCACAGTCAGGACAGCTGGCCCAGCTGGCCAACGGGGTATTCCATACCATGTGACGTCATGCTCAGTATATGAATGGTAGGCATGATCCAGGAAGTAGCAATTGCTACTTGGTTATCGGTCAGCGCAGGTGGTGAGCAATTGCATTGTGCATCACTCATTTTGTATATTCTATCATTATCATTATTATTTTCCCTTTTCTGTTCTATTGAACTGTCTTTATCTCAACCCACGCGTTTTCTCACTTTTACCCTTTCGATTCTCTCCCTTCGTGCAGATGCGCTCCCTGCCCCCCTGGGCAGGGGGGTGGGGTGGGTGGGAATGAGCAAGTGGCTGCGTGGTGTTTGGCTGCCTGCCAGGTTAAACCACGACAAATGTGTATCAGTATGACTAATGGTTCAAAGAAAGACAACAAGATGATTTCTGTTATCACTCCTTGACCATCTTTCTGCAAATTCAGTCATTCCCTTTTTCTCCCCTCCAGCAGTCTTTAGGTCAGTCCAAGAGGGGAAAATACCCGCAGATAAAAAGTGAGACTTCTCAACATTTGCTGGCCCAGATAGCGAGCATCTGTAGGCAAGTGTAGAAGATACATTTTAAAGTTGCCATAGGAACTGTTTAATCAAAAATGCAATGGGAGTCTTTTGATTTGTTTTAAAGGGCTTTAGAGGAGTTACTAATTCTGGGGGGTCATCTATCAGCTAATCTTCTGTCCTGTTGGAACAAGAAGGAGGAAGTTTATCCTAATGAAAAGGTCTGTTTTGTGAGAAGATTATACTTTACCACCACCTGGAGAAGGAGCAAGGACAAGGAAGCCATTAGCACTTCAGGACAAGGGGCACAGGGCATCTGGAGACGGTATCTAAAAATGTAGTTTAGAGAGATGAGATACTGGGCTAACTGCAGTATAGAAAAGGAAATATGGGTTCTGTATGGGATAGGAGGCTATGTGTATTGGCAGTGTCATGTAAAAATGGGAGAGAATGCTGTCGCCAACTAGGAGAAGTAGATGGGATAGAAAGTGAGTTCTTAATTTTTTTGATTTTGTGGAATGATGTGGATGAAATCCACAGCCTGTTCCTCATTTTCATGAACTAGTTTATCCTTCCACAGCAATAATCCTTTTAGAAATGCTCTGCTTGGAGAGTCCTATTTCCAGTATGCAATGGAAATCATAAAATAAAGGTAAGGGGAAGTGCCATGCTGGGCATGGCTAATGTTTGCCTGACATCAGTAATAAACAGCCAGAAAGCTGTGTTTATGCATTGAAAATTGTCCTTATGGCTTTGGTTACTTTAAAAAAAAGTATTCTTTAAAATAGCCTAAAAAGCCCTTTTCCCAGGTCTATGTGGAGGTTGCATTGCAGCACTGGAGATCCAAACCCATAGAGCATAGCATGTCGTGTGAAATAATTGAAAAATGGAGCTTTATAAACATCTTTTGAAGCAATGTGGAATTTGCTGGCTGCCTTCTATTTGCTTCTAAGTTCTTCAATTGTTTAAATACCACCTTTATAACAACAGTGCCATTCACTTGGCAATTTGTCTTTTTATTCCTGATAATAAGCATGTTGGATACAAAAATAGCCATTCTGCTTGTGATCATCAAACTTTAGCTGAATTTCAGACAAAGAATTTGGCAGATCTCCATACAAAATACTACAGAGCAGCTCAAGAAGGAATTACTATTTGTTGCTTATACACTTTGTGCTTTGAAATCTCTGTATTGCTTCTGACATGTTCAAAAATAACGAGCTATGGTTCCCCTAAAACACAATTTGAAGTACATCTGAATTGAATATTGCATTATTTTTGTATGGGGATATATCTTCTGGACAACAAAGACTAAATATAGTGCAAGAAAGTTTTATGTGCTTGCAGAAGCAAAACACCCCCTATCCCTGCAGTGGTTTGCATTGCACTGGTTTAGCTCGAGCTTGGTCAAGACACAGCCAAACTGTCTTGTTTCGGTTTGGAGGGGAAGGATTGGATTTGCCTTCAGTTTTTCCAGGTAGAGCTGTGCCTGTGCAGGGCTCGTATGGGTGATTACTGAGGGTACAAAAATCCAAAGTTGAGAGACCTGTGCTGCATTTTGCAGAGTGAACACCTGGCCATTGACTGAATGGATGAGAAAGTTCTTACCTCACAGGCTCATCCCAAGCTTTCTGTGGTCAAAGGAGTGAGCTCTGTTTACATAAATCAGTTTGTCTAAAAGTGTATGGTCCTCATCAAGCAAACACCTGTCTTGTGGCTTCCGTGGGACGAGTCATGTATTTAAGAGTTACTGGGGTGTCAGAGAGGCTGGTAACCTGTTAATTGGAATTTCAGACAGCCCTGGTTTCTCTGTCTTTGAATGTTACAGATTTCATTCCTGATTTAATCCCTCAATGCTCTCAGATTCTTACAGTTTATTAAATTAAAACTATATTCCATGTTGTCTTAAATAAATAAAATGTGACAAAAACCCAAGGATAAAGTTTTGCAAAGCTGTGTTGGGTACGGTAATGCCGACTACGAGCCCAGCGAGCAGGACTGCAGAACTAGTACTAGAACTACACCTAGTTATTTTCAGAAAGCACTGGAATATACTAGGTTCTTAAATACTCTGAATGTAATTAACTGTAAAAAATACATGTACCTGATTTCTGATCATAAATCCATACTTAATTTATGGGATATTTTAAAGCTGCCCTTTTGAAGGATTAGAGAACGGAGGAAAGAAGCACTGTTTCTTTATCTTCAAGCCACATGCAAACTGTGGCATCCAAGGACTGTTTTTCTGATAAGCTCAATATGACTTATCTCCCAATTGAAATAAACATTGTTCTTCCCTTTAAATATATTCTGAGCGTCAGACTGCTTTCAGCAGTTCCCTTTCTCCCCTTCTCAGTCTCCAAATTCTTTTTGTTTTTAACATGCAGAGAAAATAGTTTGCTTCAAAATATGTATCTTTTCATAACATAAATTCAAGGAGAGGATGGGGAAAGATGTATATGCTTGGCTGAGCTAATGAGAAAATGACTCCGTCTGTGTGTCTAACATCTCCTCGTATCACAAAGTGTTTGACAAAGAAAAATGGATTTTGCTTTAAATACTTAGAGCCACCACAATAACTGATCATATTTTGTAGATTACAATAGGCTTAAAACAACAATAAACCATGAGACTTACTGCTTGTTCTGTCTGAAGTTTTTAAATACCAAATGCAGCAATTTGAATTTACGTAAAGCATATTTTGGTGACATTAAAAATCTTAATTGAAGGAAGAGAGCAGACATGCAGGACTACCACCTTATCACCCCTCCCAAGAGGGTATTTTCAAGCCACTGGGATACAGTACGGGCAATCAACTGTCACAAATATTACCCTTGTATTTACTGAAAGCAAGGGGGAGAAACTGCTTGATCCTGTGGAAGTAAAAGATATTCAACCCAATGCTAAACCATGCTAAAATCTGACACCCAAGCTATCCGAGATCCGTGATCTGCTATCACAGGTTGCATTAGAGACCATCATTGCCATTTTTATTAGTATTCCATTTTTAATGGAATGAGCATGATGGACAGGTTTCAAATAAGGCCACGTATTTTCGGTGTTCATAGTTCTTCCCTGCGGTTTTTCTCCCCCCTACACTAGACAATGTGTTAGGTGAATTTAGTTTCTCCTCTGAGAGGTCAGATTCTCTGCTCCTTCTTTAATCCCTCCTTAAATGAAGGCATCTTGTTGTCTGGAGGGAAGTGTAATACTGACCTCTATTATTTAGCATTCTAGCATCCTATAAAATGAGCTGGGAAAAAAAAAAGTCGTATATCTACTGACGTAACATATAGCGTACTAAATCACATATACTGCTTCGTTAACTAAAACTTAATGAAAGTGGAAAATTTCTAACGCTGGAAAATGGGAGGAAGCATCAGTATTCCAGGAAATTTCCATGCTGTTTTTCTTCCTCGGTAAGGGTTTTTTTAACCCTGTAGCATATGCTGTTTGATATATGCTGTGATGACTATTTTATGGTTGGCAAATAATTTACTTTAGGTATTTCTAAGGCAAGTTCTCGATGGTTATTTCTTCATCACAATATGTCTGTCCTGTGCAACGCAAATGTATGGTTGCAGACATATTTTTGTGCCCTTTATGAGCTTAGCTTTAATTTGGTGGTCTCATTTTTTGTATCATTTTTGTATGAGAAAATTGCTATAGTGTCACCTGAATTTTTAACCTTAAATTACTTTTAAAACCAATCTAGTTCTACTACGGTAAAAGCTGAATTAATATTTAGATAAATAGAAATTTGGCTTGTGTTGTTTTGTTAACTTCTTATTAAGTAATTTAAACTTTATTGAAATAATCTACTTTTGTACAAACATTGTAGGGATTTACGTTGCAGTTATACTAGTTTTACTGTACTAGTTTAAATTCAACTTAACTGATACTGGCTTGTGAAACCTACTGCTTGTTTGTTGTACTCTGCAGAAGAAATGATTGGCAAAAATTGCATGTTTTAAATCGGTAAAAGAAAAAGTGAATCTGCTTTAGTAAAGTAATTTAAATTATCAGTTTTATGTTTTCAATTTATCCAAATGAACTGAGATTGCCATGAATATCTGTGAGCACATGAATGTGACAGGTAAGAGGGATTTACTGCATTCTTTTCAAAAATTAGATGTTATCGATCTCCTTTAAGTGTGACTTGTTAAAGACACTGTTCATTACCGCAGTATTTCTTCTGCAATGCTTAGTCTGTAAATTAAATTTACTGCAACCATCTGTGAGTTCAGAACTTAGTAAATTAAGAGCAGAATAAACAAGAACTGTTGATAAGGGAGCAAATGTTTTGGCATGTACAGAACAAGGATATAACTAATAACTCCTTTAATGCTGTGGTTTGGGTTTAGTGACATTTAAAATAACGAGCCAGACATCTCTGAACAGTTATATTTTGTAACCTCTGAGGGGATAGGGAGGACCTGCCTTTCTGCAATGGTATTTTTATGTAGAAAGAGAACTGGTAGCACCATGTTGAAATAAAGTAATTCAGCAAGCTCTTGCTATCAATTTTCAGTGGAGATCCTGCTTGCTATTTCAGTATTGCACTCTATACAAGCCTTGCACGTTTTTGTAGTATCTTTAATGTGTGTTAAAAAATACATGTAACTTTTGGCATAGGTAATCATTTTTATGTACATTTAATTTCCTGTGCAGGAAAGAAGGTGGTACAATTAGGACTTGCAAATGGGGACATCAGGGAAAGACTGGAGGAGAATTTAGGCTGGGTTGCTGGCCTTGGCGTTTGACCCAGAATACTATTTTCAAAGCACTCAGCATCCAGCCCTCCATTTTCTTCATTGACAAGTCAGAAATGAAGCCAGGCTGAGCGTACTTAAAATAGATCCAGTTTATTTGGTGGCAAATTCCAATACTGCGTAACCCTTTCTGCAGGCCACCTGCTAGCGAAGCTAATCCACTTTAAAGAGTCAGTTCCCAGCATTGCCAGCACATCCTTGATGTCCCACACTCCCTGAGCAGCACCACTGAATTAAATGGAGGCCTTCTATGCAAAAAAAGGGAGAAACTTATTATACCAAAATTCCCATGGGGATTCAAGAGGTTCAGATAACCCTCTGCAGCAGCAGCGTAAAGATATTTGAACATACTAAAAAGTCACTTCAGTGAGTATGTGTGCAAGCACCACTGCTATTTATAGCAGCGGTTTATTCTGCTCTGCGTTGAATGTGTGTGAAGTCCAGGGACAGCTGAAGGTTGTGCCTTGGGACAGAAAAGCAACCTGAGACTGTGTCAAGGATCTGCACTGTTCAGTGGGGCTTCAGAACTGTTGTAAGGAAAATATTGAACAATTTGAAAACCGCATTTTTAATACCTTTAACTTTCATTGCAATTGTTATTTCTCGCCCATCCTAAATTCGACACTTGCAGCGGCTTTCTGCGCAGACAGCAGGATCTGCTCCCACACCCTGTGCCAAAGCGGGGGACAAGGTACCTGTGTGTGCTGCTTAGGTGTGCAAATACAGATCTGCAGCACTGGTAACGTGTCTATGGATTTGAACGCATTATGGAGACTCCGTAGCTTTGTGAATGAAATACTATTGCACTCCTCTACCGCTGGGAAGCTGGTTTGCATACAGCTGTATGTCTTTAAATAAAATTAACTGAAATTAATCAGGTAGTTCCCTCTTAATTCTTTTGACTGTAATCCCATATCACAAGAGCACCATATTCAATCTGGCACAAGCTCCTCACAGGAGAGGCCCAGACATAAATTAGCACGTGATCTAAAGTACCTTCAACCGCTTGAAAGACTGGCTCATCTAGACTAGGTTAAAGGCACTACTGGTGAACTCGGAGAGTGCTGTGCTTTGTCTGTGCTGAAAACCTCTACATGAATGTTAAATCTGTGTTTCTTTGGTGTTAATCATTTGTAGCTGGATGCTACAGTTTTGTTGATGTAGTTTGGAAAGGCAGGAGTCCATAGCATTCCTGAAAATTCCTGAAAACCAGGGTGAGAATTGAAATTCCATCTGTTTGGGTGTTGGGGAGTGTGTGTGCTTTCACTGGAGTGCATCCAGGCTCACTAATGACGTCTGTTCAATTGCTGTAATTGTTAGATTAATATTAAGGTGATAATTTCCATTTAGTAATGGGAGGTTTTGCCATAAAAACATAGAAGATATAGGAGAAATTTTGGTTGGAGAGCATTTTCTACTTCCCTTGCGGTAAAAGTCATATAGTGGAACAACTTGGACTCTGTGCACTGATGCTTGGAAGTAAATCCCACATTTTAGGAGCAAAAGAAATTGTTCAAATCAATCCCACATCCATTTGTAATTATAGCAGGCCGTCATTATAAGAAGTGAGGCCAGAACAAATAAACCCTTCATAAAGAAAAGTACTCCTCTGAGTGAAATAACTGTTCTGAGGTCAAAGGGTCTACTTTTATATACAGTTATTATTTGTATAGTAATGGTTTTATACTTCAGCCCTCATAAATTTACATTGCATATTACTTATAAAGACCATTGTATTGCTGAAAAAGTTGTTACTCTGGTGATACTCAGCTCTAAATATGACTTGAAATAGGTTTTTTTTTTTACTATTTAAATAGCTATTCAGCTGTGAATCCTTGAGATGTCTCAGTACACAAACTATTGGCATTTTGCCCTATTTCATTATGATCAATGGGCTGATTTGCAAAGCAAGAATCCTATGTCCCTTCCAGCACATGGCAATGTGTACTGTGCCGTTGGATATGGAAATACGCTCTATAACAGATGGACAAATATTACCACTAGACAACTGCGTGATGACAAAGAAAATCTTTCTACAAAATTGCTCATGGAGTTTTATGCAACTAGAGGATGTGTTTTGTGTGTGTTAACAAAAACCAACTTTTTGTTTGGTTCATCGTCCTGTAACAGTCATGTTACGGTGGTATATGCCACTGCTTTATGTCTGGTGTAAGAAATACTGTAGTGACAACTATGAAAATGTGATTTTTTTTTTTTTTTTTTTTTTTTTTGTCCTCTGGATGTTTTCTGATATGCCATACCTTCCTAGACAGATAACAGATATTCTTGTTTCAGAAGGTCCTGTTGCAGTATCATGCAAGAGGTGCATCAGCTCATCATGGTGTTGATAAGTTAAGATGTATTAGGTGATTCTCCTATGCACAAGGTGATTCTTTGCGTCATGGCCCCATGTATGCTTTTGGTCTGCAGCAATGCTGCGATTTAGCCCAACTCTGGTTGCAGGAGAAATTCTGTTTGCTGCAGGTTAAGAGTGTTCAGAACAGCAAATGCCAAATCTAGCTACTGGAGGGGGAAAATCATTTGAGTTTGTGTCCAGGCTGTTTGTTGCTGTTATGTTTTGTATTACGGTAGCATCAGAGACCCTCCCTCTGAATTCAGGGGTTCCTTTTGCCTGGCATTGTACAACAGCAGAAAGGTCTGATCACTGCCCCGATGGCTCTATTGGGTAGATAGAGC
>NW_009215014.1:87148-104151 GCF_000690835.1 Fulmarus glacialis
GCAAAAGCTCGTGGGTTGAGATAAAGACAGTTTAATCAGGAAAGCAAAAGCCACATGCACAAGCAAAGAAAAATAAGGAATTCATTCACCACTCCCCATCGGCAGGCAGGGGTTCAGCCATCTCCAGGGAAGCAGGGCTCCATCACGCGTAACGGTGACTTGGGAAGACAAACGCCATCACTCCGAACATCCCTCCCTTCCTTCTTCCCCCAGCTTTATATGCTGAGCATGACGTCATACGGTATGGGATGTCCCTTTGGCCAGTTTGGGTCAGCTGTCCTGGCTGCGCCCCCTCCCAGCTTCTTGTGCACCTGGCAGAGCACGGGAAGCTGAAAAGGCCTTGACTACTGTAAGCACTACTTAGCAATGACTAAAACATCAGTGTGTTATCGACATTATTCTCATACTAAATCCAAAACACAGCACTATCCCAGCTACTGGGAAGAAAATTAACTCTGTCCCAGCCGAAACCAGGACAATGAGAAACACAAAGGCTCAAAAAAAGTGAGAGCAATGATTTTCATCATACAGGCTTGTAATAGCAACCCGAGAGGAGTGTGATTTAAGAAGGTGCCATTGGAAGCTGGACTGTGCTTCCCAGGCAGTGCCACAGACCTTTTGTGTCCTATTTCAGAGCCTCGAATGAGACAAAATGCTGCCATAGCCTGAGTGGGGTATGGAAATACAGCATTGTTTAGGAATTGGATTCCTTCTGGTTTCTCTTATTTGTTTGTCCTTGATAGCAGCACAAAAACATTGGGTGGGCTTGCGGAGGAGAACGATGTTACAGTTTTTTGTGAGGCTTCTATTAACATCAGTGCTGCCATAGAAATAAGACTTTCCACTTCTATTATGTTTATTTTAATCTCTTTTAACAGATATTATGTATGGATGAGGTATTAAATATTATGACTCAAATTCGAGAACATAGCTGGGTAAATTGCACGAGGAGAGGTCCTTAATAAGGCAGCTTTCTGCTGAGGTCCTTAAATCTGCCAGATCACTGTAGAAGAGGTTGGTGGTGTTGAGAACCAGGCCCAGAGAATCAAGATGGGACCAGGCTTCTGTTTAACAAGACCTCTTAGAAGGAAAGAGATAGTACCACCTGTAAATGAAGTGGTCTGCAATTTAATGTTTAATTCTGCTTTTCTTCTGCACAATCCTATTTTGTCTGTTGCTGGCCTCATCCATCCAAGGGCTAAATATTTGTAAAGAATTTTGCTCCTTTGTGACAAATATTTATTTATTTACATGTTCATTTATTCACTACTGATTTTCACAGGTTTATGATGCTTTAGGTGTGTACTGAGACAGCTACAAAACTCAAATCCCAGAAATTTCAGCATGAATTGTGACTAAGTAAGGTTTGCATGATTTACCTCATGTAAAATTACTCAGGTGATGTTTGTGGGCTGATTGTAGTTCTCAGTCTTTAACCATGAGTTAAATGCTTTTTCGTTGCTCCATTCCCAACTGTTGTAGAAAATAATTGATTGCAATCAGTTTTCTGTCATTTGTATTCAAGTGCTGATTTTTTTTTTAAAAAGCCCTAATACGTTTGAATTGCTTTTTCTGAAATAATAGCTTCAGGAAAATTTTAAAGCTAATATTACCACGATCACTAGATCTTGGAAGTTTTCCATCTATCTTCTTTATCATACCTGGCTTCTTTCCTGTCACTATAGCTCTGCTGTAGTTGTTAAACTGAGTATGTCAACCCTTCATATAGATCCAGCTTCTCCTCCCTGTGAGCGTCTAATACCTGTACCCTAAGGCCTAAGAGGCCTCTCCTCTTTTTGGCTCTTTTTTTGTTCAACAATTTTAAAGATAAATCTCCCTCTAGCATGTTTAGGAGGCCAGCACTTTTTTTGATACATTGTCATTTGAACTGGAACTGTTCTTTTTTATGTACAGGCTTTCTGCCGTCTCCTTGTTTGGATTGACTGTATCATTATGGATACTTTCCTTTGCTGGATTTGACCTTTACTCTCTTATTCTATTTAAATGTGCTTCTTTCTGAAGGCAGAAGTGTCCAAAGCCCTCAATTTGCAGCCCTAGTGTCTGCAAAAAATTCCAATTCTTTTGTTCATAAATCTCCGAAGATCTCCCTCAAATTATTTTGCCTCATAGAGACGTGCTCATGTCCAGCCGTGGTTAAAGAATTTACTTGCCTAATTGGAATAAATTGTGGAAAAAATGGTTTTTTTCCTTCTTAGACCTCTTTAGAGACTGGTACATGCTGCAAAATGTTTTCAGAAAAGCTCATGCCCTTTTAAAGCGCATTTACACCAGCTTATTTTGTGCCACTGCTGTTTGCAATGCGCTTACTAAGCATCATGTGCAATTACTGAGTTCTGTGTCTTATTTCTTGGTGTCACTGAGGTTAGTCAGTGCCGTGTAAAAAAAGCCAGGATTGCGTGGGTGCTGTCCTCACCAGGCTGCTCTGCTGTGCTCGAAAGTCTCCAGATCAGACTCTGGCCCCATCACGGGGACGGGGTTTTTACATACTCAGTGCAGCAGTGTTGCTCTGTACCGACCCAGATCGAATAGGGAAGGGAACTGAGGAAAAACCACTTTGAAGGGACGGGGGAGAGGCATAGGGAAGTGTTCTGGACGGGAATATCTTTTAGAAGAACAAGGCAGAGATCGGAGCAGCCGGTGAAAATGGCAAAGGGCTCCCAGGGCTGGTTTCTGTAGTGGGAGTGAGAACCCAGGCTGGGCATGGTGAAGCATGCGAAGGCTTTATGTAGTTTTGCCTTAGATTAAGGAGAAAACAGCAAAGCCTGTAAACCGGTGAGTGTTAAGTAGCTGTACAGCTCCCCGCTGTCCCAGAGAGGAACAAAATGTGTTGCGGGCAGAGCATAATAAATGAAAAGGTTTTTTGAAATTACGTGGAGTCAAAAATGAATGAATTCCTCCAAATAAGTAGTAGGAAAAGAGAAGAAGCACACGCTACTAGAGTGAATGGGGAAAGGGAGAGTGAAGCTGAGAAAGAGCCGTTTCCAGGCAGCTGTGGATAATCCTTAGTACAAATGAAACAGATGAGTTTGGCTTTCATAACTTGTGGAGCTGGGCTTACTGAGAGCCGAGATTCGAGTTATATTGGAAAACTTCTTTTATAACTGAGAAAGAAAAAATCCAAGATAACCATCGCTGATGTCTTTTATTTCATATACCTCATTTAAGAGGAAAAAAATACAGCAATAGTAGGAGAGACTTTTAATGCATTGTAGGCGGGAATAATATGATACATCAAAGGGGCAACATAACAGGCATGCCAGAATCAAGGTGCAAAAGTTTTTATTACTGCAGTACACAGAACTGCTGAATTTGGTAAATACGGAATGCTTGGAAGAGAATTAGCTGGGATGGACTTTGGTTGGCCCAAGGAACTCGAGTTTATTTGTGCTTTTTTCATTAGGCCCATCTCACAGTAGAAAAGGTTATTGCAAAAGGGAGATTGCAAGAGGAAATAAAGCAGTCGCGGTGCGAGGAGCAGGTGGGAACTGGGAAGGCTGCATCAGCTGATGGTGCAGCGAGGGCGTTGCTGCAGTGGCAACATTGACCGGCCACACTCCACAGAAGTATAAAACCTTAAAATTTAGATTTTAAGAGACCTTTGCAGGCCTGACTTCCTGCTCAGAGTAAGACAATTGTTTCACAGTTTTACTGTAGTGATAACAGCCACAGATTTCAGATATTTGTCAAAATATTGAGAGTTTTTGATAGAGGTTACCTGGATAATTTGGGTTATTTCTCGCTTCTTTCTCATAATTTTAAATTCACTTGTGTGGATGGGGACTATATACTGCTTCATCCATTTCATTTTTTTATTTGCAAATTTAACCTATAGTTAATTTCTTTCACATATCAAAATCCACTCTCATGGTCTCTGTAAGACTGCTAATTCAGCTTGCCAAATGCAAAGAAGTCTTTTCTAAAAAAACCCAAACAAACCCAAATCAAATAGCACTTTCTTTTTTAGTATACATGTTAGTGATTTGAGCTGTGTATAAATATTTCTAAACTGATATTTTGTTAGTGTAGTGATTTAATGTGAGAAAACTATGAACATTCAGAGTAATTTTTTGGTAAAAATATAGAATTTTAAAGAGCAATAAATTACATGTTTTTCATTGTGCCTTTTTTTGATGGTAGTGTGAACATTTTTAAAGCATTACACATTGCTTTTAGCAAGCTTTCTATTTGTTTGTTCATTTCTGAAGATATAAAACAGCTTCCCAGATTGGTTATATTCTTACTCAAGTTAAATTCTTTTGGGTTTTGTTGTTCATAATGAGTCAAAAAGATCTAATTAAAATAAAATACTTTTTAAAAGTTTGGCAGCTAATTATTTAAAAATAATGGTAAATTCAATGCAATGGCATTGTAAAGCAAGAGAGGGAGCATGCTGTGGAGCAGGTAAGGGAAAAAATAAACCAACCAGTGTTGGGAACAAATAAGTCGGCATTGTGGTGCCGAGAGGAGCTGTGCTTCTCTACTGCCTGCTTCTGAAGCAGCTCCAATACCTTAATTACTGCTAATATCTCTTTCTCAGTGGGGGTATCGTGGGCCTCGGATCCCCTGTGTCCCCGACTCCAAAATCCTGGAGGTCACCCTCGAGTCCCTGGAGTGCTTTCTCCAAAGGTTCCAGGTGGGGCTCCCCGGCTGCACTGTAAAGCACTTTTCTCACATCTTCTTACATTAGCGAGAAAATGAGCTGTGCAAGGACAGCAAGTCATTTTGGCTTCCATTACTTACACATTCCATTACTTACTTGTCACATTAGTGACACATTCACTCCCTGTGTTGGCAAACTATTCTTCAGTCACAATCACAACCATGACTCACGCCCATACTACGTAGTATCTTTCAAATATCAAAATTTTCAACACGTATCAGCTAAGATTGTAAGAAATTGTAGTTCCATTTTACAGATGAGTAAACAAAGGCAGAGGTAAGTGGAAGTGTGAACTCACAACCAGGTATTCGTGGTTCCAGGTGTGTGTTCTGTAACTGATCCATCATATAGCTCCTCAGTCTCTCATATAACTCAGGCTTTGCCTTTTGCATCCGTTTAACAATTTTTGACTAAAGCTTCAGAAATACCCTTTCTTTTCTTCCAAATAAGTCTTAAAGAGAATCTTGATCTATTACATCAGTATTCTGTCACCTGCTATATAGGTTTATAATTAACCTGTTCTTGGAAAAGTGTCATCTTTCTCATGTCCTCCAGAATGATCAGGCACTGCAAGGATGCCAGCTTTGTCACTAGAAATAAATACACCTGTGATGATAACGTCTCACCTAGCAAGGTGAGACCTAGCACCTCTTCTGAACTTAATTCACTACTCCCTGCCTTTCTGGGCCATGGGCAGTGAGACTATTTGGCAGCTTTTTGCCATAGTAGTAAATTTGGAAATAATTCAGTGAGCTTCTAGTGGGAAGCTAAGGCTTCTGACAGTTGTCTGAGGCTTTTGCAATCCTCTGGCACTACAAATCAACATGACCTTGCAATGCCATGCTGACACCACTGTTCCAGAAAGGAGGAGTACCCAACGTGCTGTTGCGTGGGAAAGAGACATCAACCTCTGTCGATGCCTCCCTCTTCTAGCTGCAACCTAATTGTTTGGGGAATTGGGAGAACCATAAATAAAAGAGATTAAATTCTGCTGTTGAGACAGAAGCTTGGCTTTAAAAAAATCATGAGTTCAAGAATGGTCATGCTTGTGTGCAAGATAGCTGTGTAATTCTGGGACAAATAATTATAAAGTGTAGATAATTTGGAGCCTGTGACTGCTTGTAAGCCCTGATTTAATATGCTGAAGTTGTTCTTTTGGTGTGGCTTCATTTTGGGCTGATAGGTGTTTCCATGATAGCTACTGTTCTTGATAGTTTCTTGAAATTACTTTTGAACAGGCGTGTCTGTTGACATGTCTGCTCCTGAATCACCTAAGCACTCAGGGTGTAAATACCCATCGCAATTATGAACATTTAAATGTTTTTTTTCAGTGTAAATATTTACATATTCTGAAAGCGTGAGGAATTGGTGTTTCCTTGAGATTAAATTCCTTGTCTAAAATGTTTCCACTCCATAGTTTACACACTATCCATTAGTTTAGAATATTTTTTCCTGGTGTTTTTGGCCAAATGCTGCAAATAATAAACTGATTTAAAGCTGAGAAAGTGAGGAGCGGTATCAGTTTCTCTTGGTATTGAATGTTTACGCTCCAGGCTCAGTGTGCTGCTAGTGCCGTTCGTTCACACACGTAGTCTTCTGAGATAAGTCCACCTCGTTGTGTTAGCAACAACGCCAAAATTGCTGACTCACGGTCTAACTTGTATTAATGAAGCTTTCTTCACAACTAGTTGTGATTTTAATGAGATTTGTGTTTTTGAGGCCTTCAGTGCTCTCCACAATCATCTTGGGCTTCAAAAGTCTTCAAGAGAATGTTTATATTAATATTCTCAAGTAAAAAGGTATTTTGTGGCACTGGAGATGAAAGAGATGGGCAGATGAGGATTTTTTAGTTCATTCTTTGATCTTTTAAAATGTTTATTTAGAACAGTTATGCTTCTTGCCGTGGTCATATTTGCCCATCAGTCACTCTCCATAACACACTTTCATTAGAGGTAACAGCCAACCAACCAGGATAGCTATCGTATTTATCACCCACATAACTGACTTGATGAATCGTGTCCCTGGCTCTGCCTGGCCTCCCTTATAGATTGCCTGCACTCAAAACTTGTGCGATAGGTTCCCCATGCTTATCTGTAGAGCAGAGATGATGCCATAGGTTGATTAAGCCAGTGATCAAACTAAAATATGCAACTCAATTTTCTGTACAAAGAACAGAGATGGAATAAATGGTGAAAAAGGAAAGAAAGGCATCTCCTAAAAATGAGAAAAGGTGGATTTTCAAGGTCTATCTTCTAAGAATGTAGATCCTAACCTTCACGTCTGTTTGTTACTGTACAGGCTGTAAATAAGACAGGTGTCTCTCTGTGTAATGCTAGGTGTTGGGAAGTTCTTTTTTAGATGACATAATAAACCTTCAGAGATTTGAGGCTGAATTATTCTCTAAATTTTGGGTAAAAAACCTGAATGCTTGCAGCTCTGATTGCATTCCAGGTAAAAGTCCTGTTTTCACCTCCCACTGCTGTCCCTCAAAATTAGTCTCTGTCTCTTTTATTGAATCTTGGCACTGTAATGTCAAGACTTTTTTTTTAAGAACCTAGTCATGTGCACTGCCCTACCTATCCATATGAGGTACCCACCTCATACCATCTTTGCATTTGAATAGCTTTGCATTTGATCTTTTAAGCCCCTAATCCTACAAGCTCTTAAGCACATGTTTTGTTTCATGGTGAGACTTGGTTGCACCAACTTCAGTAGAGCTTCGGCTGTACTGAATGCTGAGAATGCTTGTAAGTCATCATAGGATTTGGTCCTTTAGTTAGATGTATGGAAAATTATTACCTTGCTAGGTGCTAGTCTTTTACAAAATCTTTTGTAGACCTTACAGGAAATCCTAGTTCTTCATAATGATTTTTGTTCTGCGAATTCCTTCTTTTCTTTTTTCCCACCGTTTTGCCAGGAGCACTGCATGACTAAGAATGGAAAGTGTTTTAAGGAGGCTGGATTGCTGGATAAATTATATTAGAATTAGTTTGGCAATTCCCTTTAGAGAAACAAAATGCTATTAAATAGAAATTAAATCAATTCCTTGTACCTCAGCATGTACCTGAGAACACAGGTGCTTGTGTCCTTCAGTGCTAAGAATTGTATATGTGTGGGTAAGCACAGAAGCAATTTCCTGTCCATTCTGTTTCTCAGCATGTAGCATCGACAGTGACCACCCGATTCCTAGATTTAGAAACATTTCTCAAGAGTACTTATTTAAGGGTGAAATTATGTGGTGCTTATCTGGACTATTTATTTTTATACAAATTATTTTTTAAGTCTATGGAGTTTTTAGTCTCTTTATTTCTGTAGATGTTTCACAAGGAAGAAAGCATTTCTACCTTCATAAGATGAAGGTTAAAATCTTTGCTGGGCTAGCTACATTGTTTTTAGTCTATCTGGGAGAAAAAAGGCCATTTATAGTGTATATAGGATTGTTCTGCACTTAGACGTTTCCTCATTGAGACACTTCTTGAGATTGGTAGTGATAAAAAGCATTTGTCATCCAGTGCATGTTCAGTGACCCATGTGAAATGAGTTTATTTTTTAGGTAAGGGTTTTCACAGCTGTGCTGCTAGAAAACAAATATTTCTCTCACTGTTTGCATTTATAGAAGCAGGAAAGATATTAAGATGTGGTTTAGCTAAAATTCTGAGCACATCAAATATTTAGAATTGCGGAAGTACTTCGTTACTAGAATTTCAGTAAACTTGGTAGAAGATACTTGTGTCTTGCATGGTTGAAAATTTTACTTAGCCACACGTTGGGTTTGTAATCCCAAAATTCAGTTCAGGTTGATCAAAGCCTTTGTAATTTCTTAGATAAAGTTGGTTTCAGCTGCAGGTTTACAAGAAAACCTTTACTCACACTAGTTTCAGGCTTCGTTAATACATTTTTTACAGGCTTTTGCTGTAGCTTCCATGCTTGGGTGCTTGATTGCTGCTGGAGTGGATATTGACTTTCTGGCAAGCTGATGTGTTTTGTTTAACATTTAAAAGCTACTCAGGCAGCCTGAGGTTCACATCCACCTTGGGAGGGGAGGGAAAGAACAGAAAAGCAAGATGGAAGGGGAAAAAAAAAATCCAGAAAAAAGCATCTGTAAAAACCAGTTCTTGTTCAATAAATTCAAATCTGTCTCTGAATAATAGAAAAGTAGATTTTGAAAAGCTTCTAAATAGCTCCCTGTACTGAGGTCAAGGAAGAAAATAATCCCGTTCATAGTAGAAGACCGATCAATAAGAAATCCAAATAGGATGGTGCTTTTTATTGTGGCTATGTTTGACAGCATTAGGCGATGGTGAGATTCAGACCATCTCAGTTTAGAAGCCTGTGTTTTCTGTACAGAGAGGTGAGAGATGTGCTTCCCACAGGCCACTCATATCGAAGATAAATGCGTGAAGTTATACAGCTTCTCCAGGTTGCACAAAGACGATGTTTTGTTTGTTTCTGCATCTTAGTGTGGCAACATACCCTTGAAAACCTGCTCGCAGTTTAGAAATCACACTTTGAGGCCTGACTTGCCTTTGCCAAACTATTTTCTGTTGATGTTAGAGAAGTAATCTGCTGGTAAAGATACTATGGTCTGCTGGCTCAGGTCTCGCCATCTCCCCAGCCTTCAGAGATCTTTCATTGCCACTTGGAAAGATGCTGTCTTTGTCACTCGCAGAACAGACTGCTTTTGGAAAAATGTCATATTCATTGCAAAGTGTGGTGCAAATAGTGCTTTGTTGAGTGTCCAACAACTCTCTCAACTCTCTACAACTCACTGTATGTAGAGTTGTAATTTATTTAAGTACATCACATTCATAAATACATCAATTCATAAATTGCTGTGTCATTTTTAACACATATGAGTTTAATGGAAGGAAGCAAACAAAGGAAAACAGAAAGTACTTCCAGAGGAAGAATTTCAGGGTCATGTATTAAAGCATGTGAAGAAAGTAATGTCTTAAATTCCCAAGTCCGGTGTGGCATTGCAAAAATTCTTGGTTTTGGTGAGAGTCAATGTGTGTATCTCCCTGTACCAAAGTACATGCTCCAGGTGCCTGTTGGGAACTGATCCAGACTCAGGGCAACTTCCACAGTGTGGTGATTGATGGACAAATCTGTTATTATAAAGCATTTAATAGGAAAAAAGTTACTATTTTTACTATCACTGAAAAGAAGTTATGCCACATTTTTTTTCATTTTGCTAAAACAAGAAATTTTATACATTTTCTAAAGAAAAGCAATAAACCACATTCTGACACTTTACTGTTAGTATCATTTGGCAAAACCATAATTTTTTCTGGATGTGTCTTTTCCTGAGATGTGGTTAGAAGCAGAAATTACAGTAGCCTGTTTGGTTGTATCCCTCTTGTTCCTGATTTACAAAGACCTATTAATCCCAGTTAATCAGTATCCATAAGAGTACAGGTAGTTGCATTCTAAATTTTTAAAATGGGAATGTCTTCTGGCAGTTTTTATATAAAACCAGAAATTGCTCTTTGTTACAAGACAGGGTCATCACCGAAGTCTTAAAATGTTTTCTTAAAACCTCTTCATGTAACCAAAATTTGCTAAGTAGCTTCGTATGAGTTGCTATAAAAAATCAGCTTGAATAATAGAGAAATTCACTTCAGCTCTTCGGTGATGTATCAGAGGAAGAAAACAAAAAGTAAAGCAAGGAGAGAAACAAATATTCATTTCACATGGATTGTAGAAACAGAACAGCCTGATTTTCATTCATAGTTTGTACTTGTCCAGCTCTTTTTACTTTATATAAAGGAAAGGTGCTGATAAGATGTTCACTTGGCATCCTAAGGTGTCTAAATAAAAGCTGTGTTGAAGATTGCTGCCCAGATGCCATTCCTGTTATGGGTCAATTGACCTCTTTCAGACAGATAATGCTTTCAGCTATGGGGACACAACGCTCCTTTTTCTCTCCAAACTCTTCAAGGAGCAATAGTAGAAGAACAAGACTAGATAAAGGGGGGAAAAAAACCCCCAAACCTCTATAATGTTAAATTAACCACCAGAAAAGTCTATATCACTCAAATATCAATAAAACTGTATTTGTATATTGTACTTGATCAGCAGTAAGAGAATGACAAAAGAAGAAAGAAGAATGCCTTTTCTATTTCTTTCTTTCTGTGTTTCTCAGTTGGTTAATTTCTTATTATAGAATGTGGAAGGTAGGTTTAAGGTTTCCAAACCAAGCTGGTGCTTGATAAACACTAGCCAGTTGTCACTACTTCCTTCTCCTCCCTGTTTTCCTTTTGCTTAGGCCTGTAATATACACATCATCTGTAACTTGTTTCTCTTTTTCAGCTGTTGTCTTGGTCTCGGTGATTTTCCCTCAGTAATATCTCCATGCTTGGCCTTTCTTGACTAGTCCAGCAGAACTTCTTCCAGGTTCTTGCCGTTTTGAGCCTTCACTACAGGAGCCTCTGACTTGACGAATGCAGTCTCGCTGTGCATGTGTGTACCAAGTGCAGTTGCTAAGACAACTTTTTAGACAGTTTCTTTGAGCCTAATACTGCTCTGGATTCAGCTCTTCCTTGGCTTTCTTTCCCCTCTTCTATCAAACGTTGGATACCCACCCAGGCTATCCTTCCACCAGGATGTCCCATTCTTTTCCAAGAGATCCTTGCCTTGGTTCAACCTTTCCCTCCAGTCCATTCCCCTTTATGTTAGTGTGAGCCACCTATTTGAAAATTTTCCATGTTGCCTCTTCCACACAAGCTCATCACACCATCATGATTAAAATGCCTTAGGATATTTCTGCTGACAAAAATGCGAGAAACTTTGCACAAAGCCCCTAAGCTTTCATAAAGCAGTGTTGTTTCTTGATGCCTCAGTCTGATTTTTTTTTTTTTTTTTTAATTTTTTCATGTTTGAATTGGAAGTTTTTTGAAAGAAAGAAACATCTTCATTTTTACTTCATCCTATTTTGTAGAGTACCCCCCAAACTGTGATATCTGCCATGCCTGGAGGTCCTTCACTGTGTTAAAAACTAAGAATAACTTGCAAGTCTTTGAAAGAGAAAAATGAGTAGCTCAGTTTTCATGTCTCCCTCCTCCAACTGTCCCAGCTTTAACTTCAGGTTATTAAAATTTAGTCATAGTAATACTAAGTATGGTTAATTCCATAGGAATTTAGATTAAGTGTTTTGAGCCTGCAGACCAAGTTAGATTAAATAATACTGCCATGTGCCAATAATTTTTTGTCTTCCAGGATTCTACCCACAATGATATTACATTAGAAAATTAAGGCAGTCCCTAGGGTTTCAAGCATATCAATTTGGAAGTATTTTAACTCTGAAAGATGTCAAAAAAATGATCCTGAAATGATTCTCTGCGTTCCATTCTCATCAAATTAATTCCATTTGAGAAGCTGCATCTGTAGAGTTTCATTAGCATTACTTCCAAACCCAGTTACCACCCCTCTTTCTGGTTCTTGACTGATGGAGTTATTGAATTCCTCACTGGATGAGGTTATTGGAGTCCTGAGGATAAAATTCTGAGAGAGTTTATTAGTGTGATAGAATTTGTATGGATTACTTACCATCGCAAGACTGTTTCTCTGTCATTTATATATACGGTTATGACACCTTATATAAATTTACAAATAAGAACAGAACAGTACAGGTCTCTTACGAAGGGATTTCAATACTCGCTCTGCTAAAGCTCAATGTCTTGAAGTAGTCCCGTATCATTTTAGCAAATTGACTAATAGGATGTTAAATGTGCTGTTTGGCATTTTCACAGTCCTGAGGGTGACTCTGAGACTTGGATGCAATCTGTATTTTGCATAAACTTTCTGCCTCTCCATCACCTTAGACTGACTCTCCGTTGCATTAGTTCTTCTCATTTATGATTTTTGATACAATGCTAACAGCTTACGTAGCAGGTAAAACAACTTGTGTAAAGAGCCTTAATTGCACATTAACCTGCCTTCTTTGCTGAGCTGAGGGAACTCAATATAAGGGAAATTTGAATTAAAGTAGTTCTGGCCATGCACAGAATTCATTAGCTGTCTAAAAATCTTAGTATTGTTAGCTACACTGATGTGGCTTTGAACGTTGATAAGGCTGTAGGCATAAGTGATGTACGTGCAACACTGCTGGGATGAAGAAAAAATGGCTTAACCTGTTCTCTGTCTTCTAAATATGCCTGATTTCACAGAGTCTGGATTAATGCCTGTAAAGAGAAATGAAGATTTACGATCAACATAGAAAAACAAAACATTCTTTGCTCAGAACAGCCTGCTCTTGAGCAGTGTCTGGTTTGGCCATAAAACCGACACCAGCCTGCTCCCGGTAATGCGGAACTTGCTGGAAGCAATATCCTGCTGCCCGTTAGAAAAACACAGCAGTCTTTCAGCAGCAAAGTAAGCACAGCACTTTCAGTAGCCAAACATCTCTGCTCTGTTACCTGGATTACATTATATAATACTAATGTCCATTTAGAAGCAGTAAAACAGTTTAGTAACTCTAAGTTATATTTTGTTTTTCTTAGCTAGGCACATAGGCACCATCTACTACCCTGTACCACCTCCTTATTGATCTGTATTGCGTTGCATGAAATAGGCCAAGCTGTCATCAAAGGCACCTGGGCTGGCTCCAGGAAGATGATGAATCGATAGGTTAAATTTAATTGATGTGGTGTATTATTCTGAATGACTAAACTTGGCCGTATGTTACAGTGGAAGTGTACCTTTAATCTTTGTTTTCCTGGGACTGAGGCTATAAAACTCTAGGCTACATCCTTTACTCAGGCTTACTGTACATTTCTGATACTATAGTGCTCTAATATCTTGCTATATGTCACTGTCATCTCAGCTGTGAGACTAATGCAAGAATTCATCTTGGCTGTGTTGCCCTTATATCCTCTGCACAAGGCAAAAATATTTACCAGACTAGAGATAGAAAGAGCAGTCGCTGAGTAATGTATGTGAAAAATGATCTATGAATGCAGACCTCGATTGACTGGAAATGAAATACTGTGATAAAAATCCCATTTTTTAAACGTGTGATTGTGCCAAGGAGTGCATTGCCTCCTCTAGGGTTTTATAGAAGTTGTACAGTTTAAGCTTTACTTTATTTTTTATATACTAACTGGAACATCAGGAAAGCGTACTAATGGGTTTGGAAAAACAGATTTTGTAAGACTATTGCCAAATTACCCGACTAGACTTCGCTGTATGCACTTTACAGCACTGTGTTTCTTAAGCCATTCTGGATTAGGAAAGCTATTAAGCAAGGGAGGGGAAGTGTCAAGAGATGGCAGATTCAAGGAAATAAAAAAAATAAAAAAAGGTAAAACATTTGATTTGAGTTACTTCAAGTTCATATTCCTTGTAGTAAAAAGTCTACTTTTGAGGTACTTGCTCTTCAAGCTGGCAATGAAACAGCTTGTGGTAAAGAGTTAGAAAATACTGGTTAGCTTTTGGATATGCCTGTTGTTATGCTGAAGGATGGGTACAGTTCAGAAAGCATCACATCAGACTTATTGAGACTGATATCCATACCAGCTCCCTTCACTCGCACTAAGTATAGGAAGCACTAAATGTGCCTTTTCTTAAGGGCAGTTGAAGTATCCAAAGACTAGAATATGTGTACCCAGAGACATGGTGTCAATTTGATTTTGATCTGTCACTTGGGCAGGTACGGAGGCACCTAGAAGCAGCAGGGGAGCAGCATGAAAAACGTGAGGAAACATAAAGCAAGAGGCAAAGGCAGGAGGACTCAGGCTGTGGCCCTCGGGGCGTGTGGAGAGCGGGCTCTCAGGCCAGCGTGCAGGGAAGGTAAGCTAAAGCTCTGCTCAAGGACAAGGGCTCCTGTGTGTGTGGATGACTGTTGTGATGTTCAGCGTGGTATCTCGGAAGGCTTAAACATGCAGCAGTGTTTTTGTGCCTGTGCTCGCCTGCCTGCTGTGCGGGCTCAGGGCACAATAGATGACCCCAGCTGGGGACTTCTACTCTCTTACATTTTTTCTGGAAGTCAGGTTTTGCTCAACAAAGTGTTACTTGACGCATGTACCACCCATGGATCCATCCTGGAGTTGCTAAGGCTTTGCAGGAGTTAGCAGTAAAGCGTGCAACAAAGTCAGTGAGTTAGGTAGGAGCTCAGGGCTGTCAAAGTTCAGACTGGTGCTGTGTGGTGTGAAGAGAGCTTTGTAAACTGTACAGAGCTGTCTTGGTTAAACCTTTGGGAAGAATGCTTTGATTCCTAGCATGTTGTGGTAAGTCCTGGAAGGTTTGCAAACTCTAGTTGTGGGAACCTTTGGTCGTTGTGGGTGCTGTTTGGGGACCCTTGGCCCTCAAAAGGAGCATGTGAGACCTCTGTCAAGCTGTGTGAAAAGGCAGAGGGGCCTTATTCGCTGCTGGTTTAAGGAAGTTCAAGCCCCGGGGTTTTATTAATTTCTGCCAGAAATTCAGTGTTGCTTTAAGTATAATAAATTATGGAGAAAAGCTCATATCTATAAACAGACCTCTTCCAAAGTGCTGGACCCCTTCAGATCCAGGCCGTTGCATTACACCCTGCCCCAGCCAGAGGAGCGGCTGGGAAATGGCGGTTCTTGCTCCTGAGAAAGGGGAGATTAATGGAGAGCGACCTTTCGGCCCTTCAGATATTTCATAAATGTGCTCTCCTGAGGTCCTGTTATTTAACTACAGGCATCAGGACTTGTTCTCCTGCTGGCTCTGCAGCTCTTGTTCATTGACAGGTTAGAGCAATCAACCCAATTCCTACCGGGCCGCGGCTTTGGAAAGGTCATGTACGCCCTGGCGAAGCCTGTCACTCGCCTTTTAAGAACAGTAGGAATCAAATCTTACCAATAACTGTGACCAACAAAGCTACAGGAGATGTTTTGCAGCTTAATATTCTATTACAGATTAGAGCCACTGGGAAAACTTTTGAAGTAAACCAAGAAAGAAACAAAAAAGTAAATAAAAAGCTCTTTAAGGCTGAAGTCTTTTACCAATCCAGTCTGTCAGTACAGACTCTTCTGGATAATGTGTTGTGGATTGCTACAGAGCTTTTCTGAAGGAAAGACATAAAGACCTCACCGAAACTCACCAAATAATCTTTTTCCTTTTTTTTTTTTTTTTTTAAAAAAAATTAGGCCCCCCCTTCCCCCCCCCCCAAAAAAAAAAAAAAACCACCAACCCACAACAAACCACAACCCAAACCACTCAAACCCTCAAGCTAACTTGTGCTAATGTTACAAGAAAATAATTTTGTCTTTGTGGACCTTCTCTATGGATAAGAACATACTTGGTATTGTGTGTGTTTGGGTGCTTAGGGTAAATGTGGGTTAGCACCAGAGTTCAGGAATTTTAAGTGCAGTGTTTGTCACCTGGGATGCTGCATTGCCAGCACTGCTGGGGCCGGGAGCACCGTGCGGTTGCACCAGCTGCCTGTGAAACGCTTGTGGAAGCGACGGCTTGCTTGCAGCAGGGAGCTGGCTGGCGTTCAGAGGGGAGGGAGAGAGAGCAAGATCAATAAAGAATTACAGAAGTGGTGTTTTGAGAATCACGTATGTGCTATGGTTGGCTGGATCAAAGGTTCTGAACTAAAAAAGTGCATAATTCTCTTAGGGAGCAGGTTGTGTTGTATGTATAAACTCAAGAGTTTCACCTGTTTAAGGTTTTGTGGCAAGACACAGTCTCAGTGGTAGGAAATGAAAAGTTCATTAGCAGCCCTGGTACTGCACTGAGTAGGACATTTCTTTTCTCCGTGCGATATCCAAGCATCTGCTTTGCAGTCAGGAAGTGACTTTTCAGTGTAGTAATGGGAGCGGGCACCTCTAAAATTGCTTGGAGCGAGAACAGTACCAGAGATTAGTTTCACTGAATTCATCAACCATGCACATTGTGTAAACCACAAGTCCCGCACGCTTCAGGATGGTTAGAAATCTGCAGAAGCAGCACTAAACATATGTTTGTTAGTTTTGTATCCATCACAAATAGGTATGTTCTTAAAAACAGATTCTGTTCCTCAGCTGAAAAAGGTACCTGAAAGGAGGCGAAGCTGAACTAACTGACACTTGCATGTGCATTCTCACTGCACTCTGCAGAGTCGTGATTGCATGTAAAAGAATTAGACGCATATCTAAGCAATGGTTAGGTTGTTATGATTTGCTTGGTTGGATTTGTCTAAGGTACATTATTAATAATAGGACATTTTGCCTGCCTTGAAAATCATGTTTTAAAGCCATTTCCTAATTCTGGAGAACTTGGTTCATTACTTCTAAAGGCATGTTTGAACATTGGTGAAGCTAGGTACAAGTATAAGCCATTTCTGAAACTGGTGCTTAGCATTTGTAAAATCCTGCTG
>NW_009215014.1:104182-105219 GCF_000690835.1 Fulmarus glacialis
ATTCAGAACTGGAGGCAAGGTTTTAAATTCAACTGTCCTATCTTCATTTGTAAAATGAGTATTGGTTTTCATACAGAGTACGATGCATATATACAGTAGTGCTTTGAGGACCTGTCATGTGAATGGATATATGTAGAATGAAGAGAGAAAAGGGGGTTCTTCTGTCTGCTTTGGGGTTTGGCTTTAGCTTGATTTATTTGTTTACATGGCCCCAAGGCCAGAGTATGTGAGATGAGGTGCTGCCACCGAGGTTACGCACATTAAACTTGATGGAAGGCAACAGAAAAGGTTGATAGCAATGGTGTCTATTGCTAGCCATAAAGGCCTACACAGCGTTCTTGCATTAAATGTCACTGCCTATGTTAAAACGCACTTGATTCCTCATAGTTGTTTCTATCTTAATAAGAACATGCTGCTTTTAAAACCATAGAAAAATTCGAATGGCAGCTCGGTACTTACGGTGATAAACTGCTGCTAGATTCCTCCCGTAAAGCAGCTAAAACAGTGTTCTGGAGTGGCCGCATTCAGAGCTCTGCAGCGTCTGCGACACCCTGCCAGGCTGTCTCTCCTCGCTGCCGTAGCAACGCCGAGCCAGAAGCAGGAGCTGTAAACTTTAAAATATGACTTTTCAGCCGGAGAGCCTTCTCCTGCAGTACTGAAACCTCTCCCTGCATTTCAAGTGAGTGGGAGATTGTTTCCCCAGTCATAAGTCTGACTCTAAATGCCATAGCAACCAAAACTAGGCCATACATCATCTTTATAGCAGTTTTCAAAGAATTCTTTACAGGATCAATTCAGACCATACAAAGTGGTAAGGTTTTGAGCCCAGTCACTGTGAATAGGACCGTCGTGAACGTATCACAGGTTGGAAGGGACTTGGGGGGCAGGAAACAACACTGCAAAGCAGTGGGAAGCACATGAAAAGGGACATAACTGTTGACTATATTTCACCTTTGTCCTGGTTTTGGCTAGGATAGAGTTAAATTTCTTCCTAGTGCAGTGCCCGTCGCGGGGGGTTGAGGAGCACCAGGGGTTGC
>NW_009215014.1:105556-105879 GCF_000690835.1 Fulmarus glacialis
TTAACCTTAAACAAGGCCTGAAACACATTCAGGAGACATAGCAATAGGAACATGCTGGTTTGAACATCCCAAGGATATTCAAAATCCTCAAGAGCTGTTCTAATCAGCCTGGAGGACGAGGGTATGGTGAAGGAAGCTGTCTCCCCCGTAAATTGGCTCTCCAAGGAGAAGGGGTAAAAAGTGTAATTATTAATAGTTTCCAAAAGATAGCTTCCGAAGAACAGGAATGATGGCAGTGCTGAATACAGGCTCCTGGTCAATAATTTTATAATAACATAAACTAGTGTCACACACTATAGCAAAGTGATGACCTTAATCCATTT
>NW_009215015.1:0-10801 GCF_000690835.1 Fulmarus glacialis
ACTTTACATACTTCTTTACGTCAGTGCTCTTTGAATAACTGATCACGTATGAATATGTTAACTTTGCCCCTATTACTGAAAGTAAATAGGAAACAAAGTACTTAAAAATTCAAATCTGTCACAGCTCTTCTAGTTGTGCATGTGTCAGTATGAATCTCAAAGAAAACTAAACAATAAAGGAATTACAATACCAGGAAAACTATGCCACCCCTCCCCAGCAATGCTGTTTTCTGAAAAAGGAGTTTGCTATTCACTCTCTTCCATATATTCCACTGAAACTGTTCTCCTGAGAAATTTTTATACTAACATGAGGATCTGCTGAAACCAAATTTATGTATTCCCTTGAAATCCACCATCTGCCTGTGGGATACAATCTATGACCTTGCAGGTCCTAATGCCCTCATGTTGTTGGCAATGTATCCAGCCAGGGCAAGGAAAGAGGAGCAGTGGGAACTGTGTAATACTACACAATGAGAAACCAGAGAAAGCCAGCATACATATTGCATACCTTGTAACAAGTAAAGTAGAACAATCTGTTGATACAAAAAGGATTCCATTTTAAAAGGCATGTTCTCATTTGTAATTAAATAGTCAAAAGTTTAGCGAGATGAATGCTGCAAATATACGACCTATTGTTTTCTAGTATTTTTTGTTGGGATTCGTTAGACAGGAAACATGTTCAGATCACACTTTTTGTGTCACATATCACAAGGTTACTGTAAGTCCACTGCAAACCTTTAAAATGTACTCTTAGTCTGGATCTTACCATGACTTGTTTTCATTTCATCTATGCCTTGCCTACATAGCACAAAGAACCATATTTAAAATGGTTAGCTTAATTGCAACTGATAAACAAACCGCTGTAACAAAATTTGGCATAGCTGTGGTACATTGACCTTGGCTGGCCGCCAGGTGCCCACCAAGCTGCTCTATCACTCGTCCTCCATTCTTCACTGCTCTTGGTGTCTGCATAGTTGTTTCTCCCACATATTCTCAACTCTTCCATTCCTGCCGCTGTTGCACACAAGTATTTTTACCCTTCTTAAACACGTTATCACAGAAGGGCTACCAACATCCCTGGGTGGCTCAGCTTTGGTCAGTGGTGGGTCCATCTAGGAGCCAGCTGGAACTGGCTCTGTTTTTCACGGGGGCAGCTTCTGGTGTCTTCTCAAGGAAGCAAGCCCGGCAGGCCCCCTGCTACCAAAACCTTGCCACATAAATCCAACACAGTAGCAAGTGCGAATGGGGTTTTAGCAGTGTTCTTCCTTGGTCAAAATATATTTATGACCCTGGTAGCTGGCTAAACCTGGATGCACAGAACAACAACATTGCTGAAAAATGGTCCGTTACTCTGTTGGAGGCTTAACATTATAGTAAGTATTCTATCTAAGGAGCTACTGAGGATGCAAACTGTTACTTTAAGAAAAAACAAATAAAATTAATAGATCGTATCTGCAGGAATGGAGCCTGCAACACTTGTGGAAAAACTGAAGCACTTTTAATAACTGATAGAAAATTGTTTAATAACATAAGAAGAAACTCGCTAAGTTTATGGTGGGAATCTGGTGAAAAAACAATGTCAAACATTTACCTGGGTTCAAATACATTCGACAGCTTTTATATTTTGGGAAATCTGCATTTGCATTCCAGTCATGAATACACAACTATATGGGACTTCAAACTACAGGGTTTTGATTTACTACAAGCCAAATGCTTATCCTCTTCCATGAAACAACCTTAGTCCTCCCTTGTTGTATATCACAGCATGAAGGCGTTTACTAGGAAAAATCTGAGAGTTCAGAATGTGATTTATATTATGAATTGTTTTAGGCATCTGCTGGACTATACTGCAACTTGCTCTCAACCTTCACTCTTCTCGGGAAAAAAACATTCCTCAAACGGCTGCAAGTCTTTCCCTTACAAGGAATCCCTACATTGTTTAGACTCTGGCATCCATATTTCCTAACTGTACTCTCACCGTGAGGAATCCCTGGGATGCCGTAACTAAGTGATCCCCAGATAACCTGCTTGAAAAATAATTATCTTTTTTTAAATATTGTTCTACAACTCAGATTACAACACTTGCAAAAAGTGAAAAATTAAAAGTAGCATGTCTTCTCTTAATAGACTAAAAGTCTTGCCCAGCATTTATCACCAGGCATCTCAGCCCCTGACATTCCTGTTTTGTTAGATATTACATAAACATATATTAAAACTGCTGGTCCTGCCTCAAAACGTGTGCAGTCACATGATTAGGAAAATCATCCACAAACACAGTAAACAGGGGTCAAAGTGCTGAGGGTTCCTTCAGATTAAAGATGGATTAAATTAAATTAAAAATTAATTAAATTAAATTAAATTAAATTAAAGATTTGAACTTGTTGCCACTGCTGTTACAGAGGAAGTGAATTACTTATCGACTTATTACAATGCTATTGCATTACCTGTGGTTCCTTATTGTGTTGGCTAGGATCCTTTTCATAACTCTCTGCATAGATCCGGAGAGTAGCTCTCACATGGCTAGAAGCACTCATTCTGAAGATAAGCCTGGAAGCATCTGAAAAAATAATCCGCAGCCCCTATGGGAGAAGAAGGAGCAGCAACTATGTAAGGTGGCAGTACCTTTACAAATCACAGTTCACTGCTTTAAAATAAAAAGTGAAAGGAAGAGTCATTTGGATGCAAAAAAAAACTTTGAACAACTCATTTATTACTGTTTTTCCCCCCTCTAAAGACTAGAAATGATCTTGTGGATTCCCTCCCATTCCTCACAACAAGGACTCTCTTACTGCTGTTTTTATTTTCTTTAACTGTTCTTCTGTGTGGCAGAGCACAAAGTCACTGGCCTGAGAAATAGTTGTAAGATCAGCAAGGATCAGTGGCCTAAGATATAGCTACAGGATCCCAGGATCAAAAAACAGTTGTCAGTACTGAATACAAAAGACAGGATCAGTTGCTACCGCTCATAGACCATGCATCAACATCTGATTACAAAAACTTCAACAACAGTCTGTAGTACAACTTGGGAAACTTAACTTAAGGTGTTAATTGATGTCAAGTACACTAATTAATGCACATTAACTGTGTGTAGAATAAAAAGGATTTATTATTTAACTGTGATTTTGCTCTTTGCTCCCATCTTCACCTTTTTTTTCTTTTCTCCTCCCCCCTTTCATACTGCATATATGAACACATTCTTCTACAGACCACAGACCTTATACTTGGATCCACGGTTGACAGACTTTCTGTACAGGAAGGCCATTAAGGCCAAAGGACTAAATTGCACAGTTAAATAGTTGCAGTGTAATAACAGAACTCTACCAATTCTGCACTAACACGCAGTCTAGTTCCCTTTCTGTAAACTTAGGCTAAGTGCCACCTCTGCTATGCCACTGAACTTTATTTCCCCTTTTAGTCCTGCTGTTGCCAAATGCCTAGTGCACAAACTGATATCCTTGCTACTTTTGTTTAAAAATGTAAACCATTAAAAAATGAGAGAAGAGAATTAAGAGAGAAGCATTTTATTCTTCCAGTTTAAGAGCAGCTTGAGAAGACACTGATGTTAGCAACACAGTGCTCCAATACTCTAAAATCTAAGTAGAAACCTTTGTTTCCTCAGGTATATGCCAAAACACCTTCAGCACCTTGTAAAGCATCGGTTTGTTGATAATCACAGAATCATAGAATGGTTTGGGTTGAAAGGGACCTTTAAAGGTCATCTAATCCATCCCCCGTGCAATGAGCAGGGACATCTTCAACTAGATCAGGTTGCTCAGAGCCCCGTCCAACCTGACCTTGAATGTTTCCAGGGATGGGGCATCTACCACCTCTCTGGGCAACCTGGGCCAGTGTTTCACCATCCTCATGGTAAAAAATTTCCTCCTTATTTCTAGTCTCGATCTACCCTCCCCTAGTTTAAAACCACTCCCCTTTGTCCTATCACCAGAGGCCCCGCTGAAGTTTGTCCCCATCTTTCTTACAAGCCCCCTTTAAGTACTGACAGGCTGCAATAAGGTCTCCCCCGAGCCTTCTCTTCTCCAGGCTGAACAACCCCAGCTCTCTCAGCCTTTCCTCATAGGAGAGGTGTTCCATCCCCCTGATCATTTTTGTGGCCCTCCTCCAGACCCGCTCCAACAGGTCCATGTCTTTCCTGTGTAATGCCCATTAACACTAGAAAATATACATCAGGAAAATATCCCACATGGATAAAGGGTTGGATTAGATGGCCTAGGAGATATTTTCCATCTCTAACTTTGGTGATACCATGAAACTTTTTTTAGCTGCTACTATGGTATTATATATTAATTTTAAAATGTATCTAGTAGTCTCAACATACAAAGCGTCAGTCACAAACAAAAATAGTTTACATTTGGAAGATTGAGCTTTACAGCCTGTTTTTCTAATATTTGCTATTAAGCCAACTTTGTAATGAGATGGTTCAATTGATGCTGATGGGAGTTTTGCCATTGATTTCACTGGAATCAAGATTCCATCTTGGGTGCCTAGAATTACACAGGCAGTTTCTTACGATATGATCCTGTGAGCAAGGGGTTGTCTCTTGCTGATTGCTCATTACGTTTAACTTTATGACAGTGAAAAGAAAGAAGATAAATTGAAGAGTTTCACAGTTCTGGGTATAGTTTGTTTCGAATGGCTGTCAAACCCAGGATCAGCAGCTCAAAGTACGGAATATTAATGTCAATCAGCTTTAAGAGAGAAGGAAGGGAGTCTAACATATCTGCACAAAACATCAGAGTATGTGAGTGTCTTCTTCTCCAAAGACTAAACGGGCATTTTGCACATTCCTGCCAGACCTAGCAACTCCCACAGTGACATGACTAGCAAGACCACTTGAATACTCTCCCACATACTCCATGTTTATCCAGTTTATCTTTAATAACACCAATACATTGTTACTTGGTTTAGCACATCTGAAGTCTCACCGCTCATTAAATTATGGTCTATCAGAATAAAAAGGATTTATAAACATTCCCCATGACTCTTCCCATAACTTTATGACACAAAAATGCTCCACCAAACTACATATACAAAAATGTAGCCAGTTTGATGTTACAGTTAATGGCACTTGGGATGTTTATGCAACATATATCGACGCACGACCAGCATTCAGACAGTTCACTATACTATTTCTGAGCTTATTATTTTATTCATTTTGCATTTCTCAGGGACACACGACTGACAGTATTGATTTTTACACAAGCATGACGACAGCTAGTATTTGTCTGTAAGACTAGGATTCCTGCCACACAGCTGAAAATACTCTGTAAAAGGGAATTACAGAGACGTAGTGACTGTGCTCCTTAAAAACAATAATCCTAAGTGCCAGGGAGAAATCATAAGCTAGGGAAACAATAGCATTTAGAGCTGGACTGTCAAAGTCAACTTTTAAAGTCACGATATTTGCACCAGAGAGCCCAGCAGCAAAAAATCTGACTTTTGACTCTCCTCTGAAAACAGTGATTTAAGCACTTGCAAAGCTTTTCACTCAGGAAGGCTACTGAAATTAATGAGAGCTATTAAATTTTTATATTCCTCACCGTTTTCTGGAAATTATATCTAAAAGTCGCGAGTTACAAACATTTGTTAAAGCCAAAAAACCCAGCCAAAAACACTGTTACCAAATAAATATGAAAAAGCATTGGCTGGGGAATAACCTGTGACTCTGCATCTTGTATAAAGACAAAACCAAAAAGGTTTTCCCCGCTTGTTACTGAATAGCCAGTTTAACACATAAAAGTTTTCCTTTTTGACATTTTTGAGCTTTTGTGGTCAGCAAGGTCAAAGCAAGCTGGTGAAACTGCAAGCCCTACTTACTCTTTGTCATGATGGTATTTTTTCACCTGTCATAAGCTCCGCTAATTTAAAGCCACATATTTGCTATTTATTATATAGAAGGTGTCAGCTCCATGAAACATAAAATCTTATATGCAGAACTTACAAACCAGCACAACAGGAAAAGAAAGAAGAGCAACACACTGAAAGGCCCACAGGACAGAATAACTTCCAGTTTTAATAAAATAGGACACACTGTTTGTCAGTAACAAGAATAATGCTTTCTTATGGGAACAGATAATTTTTTTTTCTGGGAGGAAGCAGATGAAAAGGTTCAGTACAGCTCCCACACTGAACATCTGCAGATGTTTATTTTAGGCAAACTGGGCCTGCTAATGGACATTAATGAGTTGTGTGGAAACTCCGAAACAAAATTATCTTCCATAGTTAACCCACTGGCTTTGAAGCTGATGTGATGGAGATAGAGCTTCACAGGGATTTCTCTCTTTTACTTTACAATCCAGTTAAACAGCCTACTGATGTATTAGTATCTATGAAGCACTCAGAAAACTAAACCTACTACATATTGTACTATGTAGTTTGGTTCCTAGTGGTTTGGGGGTTGTTTCAGTTATCAATTTCATAATTAAATAAATAATAATAAATTAGCACAGTAAGTTAGCATGAACAAGACTAAGCAGCAAACAAAGCAAAATATCTTAGGATTTCAAAAAACTTTATTAAAGTATAATGGCAAGGAGTAACACCAATAGAAAATCTAGCTTAGCAGCAATATATTAGACACAGAGGCATATACATAAATTAGGAGCATGTGAAATGGCTATACTTTTACTTCAAAATACTGTGATGATCACAATTTTTATTTGCTCCTCTATGGACCCTTGAGTGTCCCTAGGCATAGCAGGCCACACCCACTACTCTGACAGGAAATACCTTATTGCTGATACACGATTGAAATATCATTCTGAACAGAGAAGAATTTTTGTCTTATCTCTGGAGAGTTATCTGAAATAACTTTTTTCCAACTTTTCCAACGCCTGTTTCCTGACTCTTGCTCAAACTGAAATGCAAAAAAACCAAAACTACATGCAGAGCCCTTTGCATCCCAAATCTAACGAAGGAGTAAGAAAGCTCTGAAGTTTTATTCTGTGAATCTCAGAATGTAAGAACACTTCATTAAAGAGCTCAAGTTAACCATTATAATGGGCAATTTGTACTTCTTATCCTTCTAATTCAAATTTCACACAAAAATGCAACTGGTCCTGTTTCTGGTTTGCAGGATCCTCAGGAGCAGCACTGTTATGTGCTCACATGCACAAAAGCTAGTGCATGAGGACTTCAAAAATGAAAAGAGTCTTCAAGAACAGCAGAACGTTTCATTTAATTTCATGCCTTATTATTGCACTGTGATAAGCAACATTCAAGGGTTTCAATAGTCAGAATGAATTAGAAGCTACAGTCTGGGCCTATTGTTTACTGCCTATTTTGCTGTTGCTGTGTTTATTTTCTGAACGTGCTGTTTATTAACACTGATTAATAATCATGTAGCCAGCTTCTCATTCATGAGACATACTGCAGTTACACTGAATGTAAATCTCTCTCCCCTACCTACTGGGGAACAAAACTTTGAACAGGTTCCTGAAAACATCACTGGAAAATCTGCATGAAGTTCATGACAGTCAGAAAGAGGCATCTGCATTTACATGGAGAGCAAGCCACCTGAGGAAAATGGCAGCAGTGAACTGTCGTTTCATTTGCATGGATCAATGTCCTCTTCTATTTTATTGTTCTTGGAGAATCCCACCGAGGCTGCAGACACATGGAGCTAGGAATGTATCCTTGCCGAAAGACAAACTGGTTGAACTGTACTATCAATAAATACGTGCTTCTCCCTATGAAAAGACACGCTTTCTGGTTTTATGGGCTCACTTTCAGAGTCCATCTGAAAACAGGCCAAGTCACATTTCTCTGTTTGTGTCACATGGTGATATGATTAGCAATTATATTCCAATTTAGGACAAGGGCTTTGGATGAAAATTAAGGGAAAGAAAAGTGCACTGAAAATTCACAAGCTGTTTTTCAAAGGTAAAAGGGCCACAAGTCTGCCGTGCCTATAATTTTCCAGTGGACTTGGATATGACAATATCCTTGTATCTCACTTCAGCAGTAATATGCACAAAAAGAGTAGCTCAGTGGTGGGTGGGCTGCTTATATTTTCTGGATGCAATGGTGAATGGAAACTATAAAGACTGAGCAGAATGGCATGACAATAATAATATCATTTGCTAGAGTCTGGTCAGGTCAAGTAATTTACAAGCCAGAGAAACTAGGGCAATAAAAATAAACAGCATAAAATCAGAACACATTTTAATATGAGTCATAGCTCATATTCAAGATGTTTGAATATACATTTACACCTGGCAAAAGTACATGGTTAGTTTCGAGCGCATCATGAATTTCAAAACACTGAAGGCTCAGTTTGAACTACAGTTCTTGATAGCTAAGGAATCTCATTATGGACATAGTCCAGAAGGAACACAGAACCGGTCACTTGGGCTACAGAAGTCAAATGTGCCCACATACGGTACAGTTGACGAAAGTCTTCTGCATGATGTTGGCTACAACAGATATTGTGCCTTAATTATGCAAAGCCTGTAGGTCACCAAGAAAATTTTCACTTTTTTTGTAATGTATAGCAAGTGGAGGTTTCAGATAGAAAACAGAAAAAGGAAAGACTGCCTTTCTGCATGACACTTTGCACTGTTCAGGAAAGGGAACCCTCCCTATACATACATTGCTGTCAACAGGGACTCCATCCCCTCCTACAGTCTCTGTGACACTACTGCCTCCAGTTATGCACAGCAAGTGCAAGCTAAACCAGAGGTGGATTATCTTATCCAGACCGAGCTAATCTTAAGTAGGAAATGCAGTATCTATCAGAGCAAAGAAAACACCATCCTATAAATAAATGGAGAGGCTTGCCAGCTGAATGTTAGAAATAACAATGTTAGAGGCAATATGACAGTTCCAAGACTTTGCTACTCCATCGTTACAGCCGTACCTGTCTTTTGGTCACAGTGCCATCCACAGGATCTATGTACTCAAAGCTGTCCGTTCTTTCCACGCTGTAGATACTGTTACCCACAGCAAACTGCTGATGGTTGAACGATTTGTCAGTGATCAAAGCTTCCAGGTCTCTCATTATGAAATATGCTGTTCTGGGTTCCAGTGCTTCATAATCAAACCTTGCATACATATAAAAAAGTAGAATCAAGAAGTAAGTCCCCTACAGCTGAGAAAACCATTCTGCTTTCACAGAACTCAATATACTCACAATTAGCAATTCACTGCTTACTTCAAAAATCAGAGGTGGACCACTGAAGTACCGACTGCAAATTAAACCAGCACGTGTATGCAAGTCCTGTGCAATTTGACCATTATGTGTGTGCACCACAGTTCTACACTGGCCACCTCACTAAGTCAACAGAAATCATTTAGAAAATGCATGGTTTCTAAAGTAGCATAGAAAACGTCATCAATACACAGCTAGCTTTCTGAGATTAAGGACACAATTAGTGCAGTGCTCAACAGCCAAGTGAAACAGAGAAAACTTTGCTACAAGTTTTACAGAACAGCTGTGTGCAAAAGACCTTATGGATATGTGAACTCCTCTGGATTAAGTCTATTCTCAGAGCCAGAGAGAGGCAGAAGCTAAATGACAGTTAGAATTCACCCTTTTGAGACCTTAATAAATACGAGTAAATGTGTGGATCTTTGGAGGAGTTCTCCTGAATTAAACGTAGGCATAAGTCCAGTTCTCACTAAAACACTGTTGGATGGAAGCACATACAGAAACAAATGCAGGAGTAAATCTTGCTGGGATTTTGATTTTTTTAACACTGTGTAACGAGCTATGCCTACAGACTCCACAAGTAAATAATTCAAATCTTTCTGCCATTTGATACCAGAAAATTCAATTACTCATATACTAGAAGTGACATATACACACTGCTCCTTCAGTAAGTAAATAACTTCTGCTGCCACTTACTCATCAGAAAAAACCTGCCTCCAGAACAGTGGCAATCTGTGGCAGATTTTCATTCTGTGGACACAGCAAATGCACACCCAAATGCAGCTGAGCACAGCTAAACAAGCCATGGTTGGACCAGAGTTGTCCTATCAACTGCATAAGTTCCTGTACCTTTTCCTCATTTTTCTCACCTGCAGTAGTAGTGCCGGCCAAATTTTGTCCAGTGATCCCTGACAATCTCCTCCACGCTCTGCTTTCGAGCTGCTAGGATTGAAAGCCAAACTAGCACAGCCCACAGTCCATCTTTCTCTCGAAGGTGGTCAGACCCTAAAGAGACATAGGTAAAGCACATTATTTGGTATCACTGCAAATCAGAAAACAAGGTAAAGAGGCTGGGCAAATGTCTCATTTAACTTTGTATGTCGCGTAACAGTAATCAACAGTACTGATCTCAGCAACTCTGATATCTTCCAAATGGACAACCAGAACTCATGCTTGAAATGTGATTTATTTATATATGACAAAAGTCTGTTAATGTTAAATAAAAATATGTGCAAGTATTTGAATAGAAATGGTAGCAGTAAGGAAACATTTTTAGTCATGATTCCTGCTCACTGACATACAGGGTGTTTTCACACCTCTGGTACTGTTTCGCAGACCTGGGCTAGATATGCAAACCCCTGGCCATGAACCAGAATGTTCTGAGTTATGGGAGTGTCCTAGTTCCGGCTGGGACAGAGTTAACTTTCTCGCCAGTAGCTTGGGGGGTGTGCTGTGTTTTGGGTTTGGTATGAAAGGAGCATTGATGGCCCATTGATGCTTTGGCTGTTGCTGGGTGATGCTCACACGGGGTGCGGGGAGCACAGCCGGGGTGGTGGACCCAGCTGGCCAATGGGGTATTCTACACCATGTGACATCATGCTCGGTATAAAAACCAGGGGGGGGGGGGGGGGGCGC